>NC_084600.1:13669149-13781649 GCF_033807715.1 Cololabis saira | reverse complement strand
TGGCCAAAGAGCCGACGGAGGTGGAGGAGGAAGAAGACGAGGCTCCAGTGGTGAGAAACCATTCATTTAGTCATGATGCCCTCCTGTCTTTATCTCTGTATTACAGATATTTAATCTAACTCACAAATATACATATATATATTTCTAGTGGGAATTTGGCATCATAAACCGATCTGAATAACTGATTTGTCTACATACACTTTATAAAACTGCCTCCTCATGCCTCTGTAGTAGATTATTGAACACAACTTTGTTTTGGATCATTTTACCAACATGAATTAGTATTAAATTGTTGTTAAGATATTGTATAACTTATTCAAATGTTTGAAACTTTGCCTTGCCTAGATAATGATTTATGTAATTTATTTCTGATATAACTGTGACATCTAGTCCAGGACTCGCTGAACAAATAAGGAAGTAATTTTCTCATGATTTTCTCAGTTTCATGGAAATACACTTTAATTTTATTGTTTGATCAAATTAAAATGTACATAAATCAGTGCTGTTTATTGATACATTGTTTCCAATACTGTCATATTTTAGTTTTTATAATGGTATAGTGAAATCTAAACCTCTTAACTCTAAACTTTGTGGACCAACTCAGGTCGCTGAATTCATCGATGATCGGCCAGAGGAGGTGAAGCAGATGGAAGTGTTCAGGACCGGCAACCGATGGAGGGCAATTGGAGGTAATTGTGAAAGAACTAAAGAACAATTTAACCTGTGTAAAACAGGACTGTTTTTCACTTTAAGTGTCCTGCCCTCTAGAAGACGAGGAGGACGAGGATGACGAGGAGGATGACATAGAAGAGGAGCAAACGGAGCTTGTGGCACCGAGCGGATCTCGCCATGACTCACCAGAGCCGTCGTCGAAAGGAGAAAAAGACAAGTCTGTTAAAAAAACACAACAGGATTCACCAGATGTTTCTCCACCTCGGAGGGGTCGCCATGACTCCCCAGATGTTTCTCCACCTCGGAGGGGTCGCCATGACTCCCCAGATGTGTCTCCTCCCAGAAGACATCGCCACGACTCTCCAGATTTAACTTTCCAAAAGAGGGGCCATCACGACTCTTCAGATCTGTCTCCTCCCAGACAACATTCGGGAAAGCCAAGCAAGAGGCACAGTAAGGGTGAGTGGTAAGAGCATTTTATTGCCCCTTTTCTTTTTCTAAACACCAAATCTGGATTATTTTGCGTATGGCAATGTAATATGAACAAAAAAATTAAAATATCATAGTTACTGGAAATCCTCTAAAATGTTCACCCTAATTGTTCACTGAAAGATATTTTTAAAAAGGCCTTTACTTGAAACTCTGAGTGAACATTTTAATCATGGTGAACCTCTTAAGGTGCGGGTATGGTTCTGCGTCACACACACGCAGAGCACACGGCGCACCCGTGACGCCGTCACGAATCGTTCAGAGTTCTCCGTCTCTCCATTTGGTCGCGGTGCAGTACCCCCCGCGGCCACTAGTTAGCGATCTTTTTCTGAATGGTTTATCCGACTTTTTCCGGTCACAGTAAATCAAAGAAATAAGGACAACTATTGTGCAAAAAACAAAAACAAAAAAAATCACATATAAACGAAGAAAAAAGCCCTGGAAGTTCACTACTGATTCAAACCGGAAACCGGAAATGCTTCGCTTTCAAACGAACCAATCACAGCCCTCTCGGTCTGCGTGTGGTCTGCGTCTCCTCGACGCGTAGTTACAATTTTCGGGAGGTGCACGTCACTGACGGCGCATGTGACGGCGTGTCCTCTGCGTGTACAAAAACCACACGCCGTAGACACGGCGTCGTTTTGACGCAGAACCATAATTCAGCCTTTACTCGATCATGTTAAATGTTACTCTAATGCTACGTGTATCATAGTAAACATTAGGACTGGGCGATATTTTACCGTTCATGATATACCGTCATAAAAATTCCCCACGGTAAGAATTTGTCATCTCGCGGTAGAAACGATAAATTCCCGTTGATGACGTTTTTGTGTAAAGCCGGATTTAAGAAAGAAAGAAATGAGCCTGGAAGAAAGAAAGATATGAGCCAGAGAGAAAGAAAGAAAGAAAGAAAGAAAGAAAGAAAGAAAGAAAGAAAGAAAGAAAGAAAGAAAAAGTAAGTTATGAGCAAGAAAGAACGAAAGAAAGATATGAGCCAGAAAGAAAGAAAGCAAGTAAGTAAATTATGAGCAAGAAAGAACGATAAATTCCCATCGGTGTAGTATTCAGTATTCTTTTAGAGCAGTGATTTGGGGGCTCCAAAGACTGAATGTGGTGATAGATTTATAGTTAAAAAGATGGAGTTGAATTGGTATTTTTTTTATCGTCATTCTTATACTTATTGGGATAAATGCCAAAATTATCGTGATACATTTTTTTAGTCCATACCGCCCATCCCTAGTAAACATCCATATTGTTGCTTTTCAGATGCATTACCCACCAGGCGAAAGCCAGATTCCACGTTGCAGAGTAAAAAAAGTTCACCTGATCTTCGCCGGTCACCTCCGGCTAAAAAGTCTCAGAACAGACACGATTCGGACTCTGATCAGTCGCCCCCAAGAAAAAAGCCACTCAAGCCCGACGCTTCAGACTCCGACCAATCTCCACCAAGGAGACGCTCAAAAACAGGAAGAGGCTCTGATTCGGACCTGTCACCAGTGAGGAGGCGACCGCGGACCCAGAAGGATTCGGATGGAGATTTGTCACCACCTCGCAGACCGGGCCAGGCTCAGGTGAGCATCTGGTGGGTCAGTTCAGACACTCCACGAAACCTCATTGGTCTCCGTTCTCTCAATGTTGTTGTTTTTTTCCTCTCAGGGTGAAAGGATGCTTTCTGGTGGAGCGTCTGGTCTGGTTTCTGTTGATGTTTTGAAGAAGGAGCAAGAAGAAAACCGACGAAGGGAAAGAAATAATAAACCACTAGAGGGTAGAGTCAACTTTTCTCCCCTTTACTGTTAATTACAGAGCTCACTGGGCCTTCTGCATTTCTTATCATTATCATCTACATGTTTAATGCAGAACCAGCAACATAGTTTAGTTTTTTCCTTTGTTAATTCATTTAAAGTTAAATGATAACATCGTAACTAAAAGTGTGCTATACTCATTGATCTTTGTTTAGATGAATCTCGCAATGCCCAGACGATCTTCCGAGACAAGAGTGGCAAAAGGAGGGACTTGGAGTCGGAGAGAGAGGAACAGAAGCAGAAAGCTGGAGAAAAAGCAGCAAAGGACCAGAAATATGCTCAGTGGGGAAAAGGGTAAATGTACAAATCATGTCACACATTTGAAAGCGTTACAGACTGTGATGGTGTCTAGACACGAGGCAGAATGTGTGGACCCCCCTGATCAGTGACCATGTGTGCATAGGTTGGCCCAGGGCCAGATGCAGCAGCAGAGACTCGAGGATGCGGTGCATGAAGCCCAGAAGCCGCTGGCACGTCACCGCGACGACGAGGATCTTGACCGCATGCTGAGGGAACAAGAGAGGGACGGCGATCCGATGGCTGCGATGCTCAGGCGGAAAAAGAGCCGCACATCAAAAACAGGTTTGAAACACTCCCTGACATGTTTTATTGTATTTAACTAGTTAAGGCCTTCTGAGGGTAGAAAACATTCAGGGGACACCCGAGATGTGGCCATATTACAAGTTTAATTTGTTATATTTACACCCGGTTTGTATTTGCAGAGAAACCACGGTATAAAGGCCCAATGCCACCTCCCAACCGGTTCAACCTCATGCCGGGTCACCGCTGGGACGGATGTGACAGGTACAGTCTCACAGAGAGCCTACACCTAGTTGTTCAGAAATCATGTGCAGATTTGACTTTTAAACCCATTTCATTATTGGTGCACTGCATTAAATAAAAAATTTAAAAAAAGAATATATCTTGGGATTTCAGACTTAAATTGTGGTATTTTATTTGTTTGTCTTGCAGGTCAAATGGATTTGAACAGAAACGCTACACAAGACTGGCTGATAAAAAAGCGTTACAGGAAGAAGCGTATAAGTGGAGCGTTGAGGACATGTAACACAACCGAGCAAACTAATCACCACCTATTGATATTTCCTTGCTGTTGAAACAACTGCTTAGATATTCCGTCTTTAAAAGAGACATGAAGTTTTGTTTTTAAATCTTCCTGAAGCAGTTTTTTTACTGTACAATAGACATCACGTGAACCTGTAAATAGAAGTGAAGAAACAAACGTAATGGTTTTGTCATGAGTTAATTTGGAGCTGCAACAGATGTCGGTTTCACTGTTTTATTAAATAATATTTCTATAAAATGTTTATTCTCATGGTGTTATACCTCAGAGAGTATTTGAATTTACAAGAATAGGGTTGATCATGTTATTGAGTTTATACCAAAGTGTTTAATTTTTGTTTAGACAGTGGTAAAACTAGCATTTTAATGGTCTGGTTTTAGATCCAGCAACACTTAAATCTGCTGCGCCTACTACTGAAGAAGTTCTCAGATGATCTCATGAGTATCTTGAATGGAAATAAGCAGCGTGCTTATTAACTGGAGCTCCATCCATCCATCCATTCTCTACACCTGCCTAAGCCAATGCAGGGTCACAGGGGTCGGCTGGAGTCTATCATACCTCACTACAGGCCAACCGGGGTACGCCTTGGACAGGTATCCAGTCCAAATGGACCACTATTTGCTTTTAAATTAACTTAAAGGTACCATCAGTCTAAGGATGTTAAAGGGGACCTATTATGAAAAACATGTTTTTTCTTGCTTTAACATATATAAAGTGGTCTCCCCTCAGCCTTCCAACTCAGAGAAGGAGGAAAGTAACCAGCTAGGACAGTCCAATAGAAAATAAAGCAATGGAATTGATTTTGTCGCTGACGCTTGCTCGCATCGCATGCATGACACGGTGTAAAGGCTGATTTATGGTTCGGTCAGGTCTACGTCGATTTAACGCAGAACCATAATTCAGGCTTAACTCCGCTGGCCGGAGCTTCCACTATTTTATCATAGCGGTGTATCACGCCATTCAGACAGCCAATCAGCACAGAGCCTCATTATCATAGCCCCGCCCACTCAGAATCCCTTATAGAGAATGAGGTTAGAAACGGTAAAGATAAAGACATGGCCCAGAGGCGGAATTTCTAATTTGTTTAGCAAAAACAATCAAAAGCTTGTTTTTAAGACATTCAAGGCCTGTTTAAAATAGACATTAAAAAAATGCCATAATAGCTCCCCTTTAAGATTAGAATGAACTTGAAGACAGGATCAATATGTGAAACACTAAAAATGACTTGACTCCCAGGGTTTTATTTTTCTATAAAAAAGCCATAGTTAGTGAACTGTTTTACCTTTCTAGCCTCTTAACTACCAGGCAAGCGCTTGCTTTTTTAATGTACCTCAGGCCTTAATTTCTTTTTTTCTACAGAATGAAATTGAATTAGAAACCCACATACCTACTGATGGAGGGTAATACGCAGTTGTTTTCTTAAAAGATCATTATAATTTTATGCAATTTAGATTCGATTTTTATTGTCATTTTTATATAAAAATGAAATTAAAATTGCCATCAGTCAGTGCTAAAAAATAAAGAGATAAAATACTATACTATGTAAAACATTTACACACAACACGAAATAAAACAAATTATTATTTTATAATGTATTTACTGCTGCTGTCTTGGCCATATAAATACTAAAATATAAATACTACTGGTTATGGAATTGATCACCAAGTGAGATCGCAAAAGGGATTCATCCATAAATACTGTATTTTTAAATTTAACATAAATTGTGTGTAAAGGAGCAACTGCCCTTATTTGGTCATTTGTTTATTCGGTTACTTCTTTTGTACAAATATTTTAAATGTAAAAATAGTGTACTTATGTATTAATCCCTTTTGATCTCACTTGGTGATCGATTCCTTAACCAGGTAATACTTTGACATATAAAACATGGCCAGCAGTAAATACATTATAAAATATTTGTTTTATTTCATGTTGTGTGTACAATTTTTATATACTCCAGTATTTATCTATGTTTTAGCACTGACTGATGCCACTTTTAATTTCGTTGCCATATAACAATGACAATACAAATATAATCTAAATGACATAACTTATAATGATCTTTTAAGAAAACCACTGCGTATTACCTTCCATCATGGTTAAATCCGTCAGTATGTGGGTTTTGAATTCAATTTCATTCTGTAGAAAAAAAGAAATGAAAGCCTAAAAAGAAAGGTAAAACAGTTCACTCATTATTGCTTTTTTATAGAAAAATATATCAAAGATTTAGTATGCCTTCAGTGATGCCCAACCAAGTCAGAAGGATTAGACAACTTCTCATTCAAACAAATGGGGAAGTGTGACCAAGCCCTTTGGTCTGTACTGTAGGTAGGAACCAATATAAATGAAGAGCGGAACACTCGTTTCCATCCGGAATGTTTTTGTTGAAACGCGGAAGAGGGGATACAGAAAGCTGAAATCAACTGGATTTCTCTGATTTCTCTCGGATTAATCTGTGGTTTGTGGTCACAATGACGGAGTGGTGTCCCATAGCGAGCCGCTACGACCCGCTGAAGGCCGGCAGCATCGACGGCACCGACGTGGAGCCGCACGACCGCGCCGTGTGGAGGGCCATGGGGGCCCGGTACCGGCCCAACAAGGGCGTGCGCGGCGACCCGCAGCTCACGCTGTTCGTGTCCCGCCTGAACCCGCAGACCGGCGAGGAGCGGCTGCGACAGGTCTTCTCCCAGTACGGGGACGTGCGGCGGGTCCGGCTGGTGCGGGACGTGGTGACCCGCTTCTCCAAGAGATACGCCTTCATAGAGTACAAGGAGGCGCGGGCCCTGGCGAGGGCCCGCAGAGACGCACACAAGCTGCTGGTGGACCAGCACGAGGTGAATGAATGAATGAATGACACAAGCTGCTGGTGGACCAGCACGAGGTGAATGGATGGATGAATGAATGAATGAATGAATGAATGAATGAATGACACAAGCTGCTGGTGGACCAGCACGAGGTGAATGAATGAATGAATGACACAAGCTGCTGGTGGACCAGCACGAGGTGAATGAATGAATGAATGAATGAATGAATGAATGAATGAATGAATGACACAAGCTGCTGGTGGACCAGCACGAGGTGAATGAATGAATGAATGACACAAGCTGCTGGTGGACCAGCACGAGGTGAATGAATGAATGAATGAATGACACAAGCTGCTGGTGGACCAGCACGAGGTGAATGAATGAATGAATGACACAAGCTGCTGGTGGACCAGCACGAGGTGAATGGATGAATGAATGAATGAATGACACAAGCTGCTGGTGGACCAGCACGAGGTGAATGAATGAATGACACAAGCTGCTGGTGGACCAGCACGAGGTGAATGGATGAATGAATGAATGAATGACACAAGCTGCTGGTGGACCAGCACGAGGTGAATGAATGAATGAATGAATGACACAAGCTGCTGGTGGACCAGCACGAGGTGAATGAATGAATGAATGGCACAAGCTGCTGGTGGACCAGCACGAGGTGAATGAATGAATGAATGAATGAATGACACAAGCTGCTGGTGGACCAGCACGAGGTGAATGAATGAATGAATGAATGAATGACACAAGCTGCTGGTGGACCAGCACGAGGTGAATGAATGAATGAATGACACAAGCTGCTGGTGGACCAGCACGAGGTGAATGAATGAATGAATGACACAAGCTGCTGGTGGACCAGCACAAGGTGAATGGATGAATGAATGAATGACAAGCTGCTGGTGGACCAGCACGAGGTGAATGGATGAATCAATGAATGAATGAATGAATGACACAAGCTGCTGGTGGACCAGCACGAGGTGAATGGATGAATGAATGAATGACACAAGCTGCTGGTGGACCAGCACGAGGTGAATGGATGAATGAATGGATGACACAAGCTGCTGGTGGACCAGCACGAGGTGAATGGATGAATGGATGACACAAGCTGCTGGTGGACCAGCACGAGGTGAATGGATGAATGAATGACACAAGCTGCTGGTGGATCAGCACGAGGTGAATGGATGAATTAATTAATACCAGCACGAAGTGAATGGATGAATTAATTAATACCAGCACGAAGTGAATGGATTAATTAATTAATACCAGCACGAGGTGAATGGATTAATTAATTAATACCAGCACGAGGTGAATGGATTAATTAATTAATACCAGCACGAGGTGAATGAATGGAGCTTAATGCAACATGAACATATATAAAATTTCACATTTCAAACATGTAAACCATGTTAGTTTCGCTTACTTCGTCGGCCGGAAGTGACGTGACGATATATAAAACGATTTAATATATATATATATATATATATATATATATATTAATAACTGTGTGTGTGTGTGTGTGTGTGTGTGTGTGTGTGTGTGTGTGTGTGTGTGTGTGTGTATATAATTTATAAATAAAAACAAATCAACAAGCCTCACAGGCAACCAAAACATGTTCAAAAGGATTAGGAGGAAGTGGTAGATGTAAACCTAACCCTTATTTAGCTTATCATCGTCAGCAATTGACTTTTACAAAATCTTATCCCAATGTGGAATAACTTTAACGAAAATAGAAAATATTGTGTTTTAACTTTAGTGTAAATATTATACTATTGCTGTACTTCCAGTATTAATTCTCATGTAAATAAATATATTCTACATTATCATTATATGCATATATGTATTGTATACACAATAACATACATATATATGAGGTGCCGTGAGGGACATAATTCTGAATTAGTGTTCATAAACGCATATGAAATCCAAAACCTTTTATACACACAGGTGAAATGCTCTTACACATACAACTGGAAATTTTCATAAACACATATGAAATCCAACTCTTTTACACACTATACTGAAAACTTCTCACACTCACTTGTGAAATCTCTCATACACACAGGTGAAATGCTCTTATACATACAACTGGAAATGTATCCACTCACAAACACAACTGAAAATCTTCTCACAAACACAACTGAAAATCTTCTCACACACAGTGGTGAAATCTTCTCACAAACACAACTGAAAATCTTCTCACACACAGTGGTGAAATCTTCTCACAGACACAACTGAAAATTTCAGTAGAAACGGAAGTCATTTCAGTAGAAACGGAAGTCATTTCAGTAGAAACGGACGTCATTTCAGTAGAAACGGAAGTGGGTTGTTTAGCGCGATTTTTTTTTTTTTTTTCCTGGCAGTTATTTTGACTGATTGATATAGCAATATCTTCTCAGCAGCATACAACAACTCTGACTGAAGAAAGAACTTTACTCAATAATATTAGCTTCAGCAGAGACTGCTGGATGAGCCTCACGTCACTTTTCCCATCACGGTGTTCTGTTTGATGCTACCCGTCGAGAAATGCTACTTTGTGGTTCTGCGCCATGATTGATTCACATGAGCAACATTAAGTCTAATAAAGTTCCTAAATGTCGGTTTCCATTATTTTTATATTAATTGCCCAGCCATAGTGCTTTTATTGTATTATTAATTTAAATGAATGTATATCTTTAATTTGTTTGTGCGAGTGCGAGTCCTGCAGTAGGTGGGCACATTTTGAATGTATCCACTATGACAAAGTCCCACATTATAAGTGCCAGAAAAGTGGCTAACTACTCTGTTTGGCATTTTGTTGTTGTTTGTGTTTGTTAACTTTTATTTATTATTGTTATTATGTTATTAAATGTAATTTTCTGAACTTAGCACTCTTCTTTTGAAACGACAAATTGAGACAATTTGTTTGTTTGTGTGCCTTTACTTTTATTTCTTATTATTTTATACTTATTATCAATCCAAAAATAGTGATCACAAAATTGATAAATTGGGGGGTGTAAGTATGCTGACATTCATCCTGCAGTGGCAGTGAGGTGATTAGTATCTTACCTGAATGCATTAAGTGACGGGAGCATTATTTGATAGGATGTTACTGGACTATCAAATTATGCTACCATTAAATAGATTTAACATGGATGATATGGGATGTTGAGTATTTGATCCTTCAAAATACACTACCCATGACATGAATTGCATTACACTTTGTGAACATTATATGATAAATGGAAAAATAAAAAACTATGTTATCGCTTTATTTGATATTCATTCCGTTATTGGCCTTTATTTAACCAGGCAGGTCATTAAGAACACATTTTTATTTACAATGAGGGCCTGGCAAGAGACAAGGACCACTTGGGGAAAAAGGACGTGGGCTAGGGAGTAAAACAGTAAAATTGTAGCTCTACAAAGGTAGAAAACCATTAGGTAGCATTTTTTGATATGGTAGCAAGAATCGATAGACAGACGCTATCGGTTTATGCGGTGGTAGCATTTTTCGACGAAGCAGCAGAAATCGACAGAACAGCGGCAGCGGCAGCTTTCTGCCAGTATATATCCATGTGCGAAAGCACTTTTGGGTTTGATAACGTGGTGTGCATCCTCTCAAAACTGTAGTTGTTGCCGTTGCGGGATGCTATGCTATGACGCAGCTGCTGTGATGGGAAAAGTGATGTGCGGCTCATCCAGCACACCTGCACCGATCTGCACTCGCAGTCACCGGGGGGGGGGCGGGGCTGTAGCCCCGCAGTTGTAACACCTAACAGGGTCCTTATAGTCTCTGCTGAAGCTAATATATTATTCAGTAAAGCTGTTGCTTCAGTCAGAGTTGTTGTATGCTGCTGAGAAGATATTGCTATATCAATCAGTCAAAATAACTGCCAGAAAAAAAAAAAATCGCGCTAAACAACTCACTTCCGTTTCTACTGAAATGACGTCCGTTTCTACTGAAATGACTTCCGTTTCTACTGAAATGACTTCCGTTTCTACTGAAATGACTTCCGTTTCTACTGAAATTTTCAGTTGTGTCTGTGAGAAGATTTCACCACTGTGTGTGAGAAGATTTTCAGTTGTGTTTGTGAGAAGATTTTCAGTAGTGTTTATGAACATTTCCAGTTGTATGTATAAGAGCATTTCACCTGTGTGTCTGAGAGATTTCACAAGTGAGTGTGAGAAGTTTTCAGTATAGTGTGTAAAAGGTTTTGGATTTCATATGTGTTTATGAACATTTCCAGTTGTATGTGTAAGAGCATTTCACCTGTGTGTATAAAAGGTTTTGGATTTCATATGTGTTTATGAACACTAATTCAGAATTATGTCCCTCACGGCACCTCATACATATAGATACACATGCATACATACACCTACGCATACACACATATGGCGCTTTTGCATTAGTCTCACTTCTTCCCGGTTCTACCCGCTATGGCCCCGTTTTGCGCTTTCGCACTAGGGCTGAGACGGGTAAAGCCGCTCCAAGTCGGTACTTTTTTCTGTAACCATTTCAGCCAGGTTCTTAGCGGGCTGAGAAGGGACTATTTCTGAGGTCACCACCCTCCTCGCCACTGATTGGTCGGGGGGCGGGGACGTCACCACCCTCCGCGCCTCTGATTGGTCGGGGGGCGGGGCCGTCAGACGTTTGAATCAGGAAGCGGGAGTCAGAGCGAGGCGACCCGCGGCTCGCGGCGATTTTATTATAAAGCACAAAACGTCTGTTTGGTGATCCAACTCTGAGGTGCAGATGTTTATAAACCTGGTGGCTGTCGAGAAAAAATTTAAAATTAAAAAAGCGATGTAGACGGGCTGTTTTACTCTCAGCCGCTCCGGCTCCAGCTGATTTCTGATCAGCGCTGACGTGAACAAAGGTGTTGCGCAATCGAGTACGTCACAGCAGCTTCACCCAAACCTGCCCGCTTCTCCCCTGGCAGTGCGAAAACACACAGTGGAACCGTGTAAAGCCGCGCCAAGCCGAGTCGGGCCAAGTAAGTCCTAGTGCAAAAGCGGCAATACTGTACATATACAACATACTTACATCCTCGCATACCTACGTAACGGTACACACATACACATACATACTATACCAACCATATAGTACACACATACATACTACTACATACTATACCGACCATATCATTGTTAATGCCATGCAGGTGTTCGTGGACCTGGAGCAGGAGCGGACCCTGCGGGGCTGGGTGCCGCGGCGGCTCGGCGGCGGCCTGGGGGGCAAGAAGGAGTCCGGCCAGCTGCGCTTTGGCGGCCGGGACCGGCCCTTCCGCAAACCCATCAACCTGGGAGCCGGTCCGGCCACGGAGTGGGCAGGGGACGGGGCCCGGGGCTGGGCCAGGGAGGACCGGGACAGGGACAGGGACAGGGACCGGGACCGGGTACGACACAGGGAGCCCGAGTGGGGCGGCAGAGACAGGAGAGAGTACCGGGACAGAGACAGAGACAGAGACAGGGACGACCGCCGGCACCGGGACCGGAGATGACGTGGTGGTGCAAGAAATCATCCTCTTTGAAGAAGAAAGTGGGACATCAGAACTCTGGACTGATCATAGCTCGATCAGACTGATCGTAGCTCGACTATTGACCGTAGCTCGATCAAACTGACCATAGCTCGTGGTGCACAGAGAGACAATGCAACTTGTCAGTTTTACTGTTTCATGGTTTGGTTCATTCATACAGTGTTGATATTGTTTATGCGCCTTTCACTTGTTTGACAAACAATTGCATATACTTAAAGCAGCTTAAAACCGTAGCGTCACCATTTCCTGTTTTAAATTATTGAGGAATTTTCTAAAATGATATACTTTAGTTTAAAGATCTAAAACTTTGAGGAGGGTGTGTTCAGTACCAAATACCTGCGTTTATATTGTATATGTTCTGTTATTTCTAGAAGGGTGCTGCTCAAGTGTTTGTTGCTTCTTGAGGTTTTATTACTGAACTTTTTTCCCCATTTAAACTGAATTTTTTTTTTCATCCTTGATATAATTAGAAAGCCATCTAGAGTTCCTGGCAGGCCTGGGGAAGGCATCCAAATGTAACATTCAGGTTCAAAATAAAAGGCCTGTTCCTGGGAGGAGGCGGCGTTGACCGTCACACCCGGCTGTAAATGTTTGTTTCAGGCACACGAGAGCAAGAGTTTTCACTTTTCAGGAGATTTCAGGTTACGTGTCTGTATTTTATAATACAGCTTTTCCAAGGCACCTTTTCTGTGTAAATGTAAAGAGATAAAAATATGCATGAATAAAAACATTTTTTGTTAAAATGTTTGAGAGCATTCATATTTCATATGTTTTTATTGCCACTTGTGTGGAAAAGAAGAAGAAGTGTGTGTGTGTGTGTATATGTATATGTATATGTATATGTATATGTATATATATATATATATATATATATATATATATTGGGGCTGATTTTCCTCGAGCTTTTGAGGAGGTAGGAGGTTTAACATCTTGGTCCTTTTTATTATATTTTGAACTGTCTAAAAGAGCTTCTAGATTCTGATTTAGCTTCCCGGCTGTCAGTGGACCCGAGGTAGGATACATCCTGGAGAGGTTATCAGTCCATCGCAGGGTGACGTCTAACTGATGTTTGGTGCTGGTTGAATTTACATGGAACCTCAAAAGCTTCCTAAGGTGAGATGTTAATAGTAACAAAGTGTTTTCTCTCAGAAACCTGGATTGAACTGCTTGAATTAATTAAGCCTCATGCATTATTTAATATTCCTCATGGATTTGTTTTAACCTGTTTAGTAGCTAATGTGTCTGAACCGAGGATAATGAAGTTGAAGCAAAAAGATGCCATAAAAGCTCTAAAAACCGATGTTTTTTCCTGTTAATCTGTTAAATCCTGTGTTAAAACATCTGAGCAAAAAAAGCTCGGACTAATTGAAATATTACGGACCTCCAAATAGAAAACACCAAAAAGTGTAAAGGTGTATAAAGTGTGACACTTTTGAGAAGTTTATTCGGTAATTATATATTACATCGTCGTAATCGTCGAGTCTGAGGTCACCTCGCCGCCGAAAGCTTGTTCTTGGATAAGCATATTATTTATGTGTTTGACCTCAGAGTAAATAAATACTCAGAGTTCAGGTTTGGTTGCCTGGATGAAGCTCCGCTCAGCCTGCCGGGTCTCAGGGGGGTCGTGACAGGCCAGCCCGGGAAGGCCTCTCGTTGGATGGTGTTGAACTCAATCCTGCGTATCAGAACACACACACACGTGTGTATCAGAACTAGGGCTGGGCGATATGGACCAAAAGTCATATCTCAATATTTTCTAGCTGAATGGCGATACTCGATATATATCGATATTTTTTTCTGTGCCATAATTGGGGTTTCCCCCAAAGCATTATAGCATAGCATCTCTGTTAGCTTCATTTTTTTCTGAGGCAAACCCTTAAAAAAACTGTTTTAATACAATACCTCGTGCCAAATGTCACACAGGTTCCTTTATTAACAGAGGTCTGCACAATATCAAAATGTATAAAACAAATGAAATAAAAATAAACTGCCTGCATATATAGAATAAAAATGCTTCTTGAATAAAATAAAACAAATATCCCTTTCCTGCATAACAATTAAATTAAGATACACTGTGCAATTAATACAATGTAGACAGTAACAGGCAGACTTTTCCACTGAGATTGACAGTTGTGCAAATAAAACATTTGTGCAAATCTCAAATAACATTCAAGTCAATTTGTCACAAAATAAGCTATATCAAAATCATAAAAAAAAGCTATATCGATATAAACGATATTGTCTCGTACCATATCGCGTTTGAAAATATATCGATATATATTAAAATCTCGATATATCGCCCAGCCCTAATCAGAACACACACCCACATACGTATGAGTCCTGCACACAGGGCTGCAGGTCACTGTGATGTCTGTCAGCTAACGCCCTCTCACCTGAAGGCGGGGTTGATGCCGATGTTGTCGGGTTGTGGGCGGGCCGGCGTTCCCCTCCTGCAGCGGGGGGGCGGAGCAGGGAAATCCTCCTGATACTGAGACTTCATCTCTGCTGCTCCGTGTCCATTGTTTGCAGTCGCTGAAGTTGTGTGGTCGTGGTCGGCTCCTTGCTCATCATCCCGTGGTCGGCTGCTCCCTATGCGGCTTCCTTTTCCTCTTGTGTAGCTTGAGGATGTGGGCGGAGGATGGAGGGATTCCTGCCGAGTCCTTTGGGTGGTACAGGGACCTGAAAGATAACCAGAACCTCTTTAAGGATCTTTCACAAACAGTGAAATATCCTGTAATACACTCAATCTTTACCCATTCTTCCTTTAAAGGGATTGTGACATGAAAAACACATTTTTCTTGATTTTTTGTGTTTTGTTGGGTGTCTTGACATCAATTACACCCAAAAAACAACAAACTTTTAACATTCAGTGTATTGTGTGCTTTCTGGGATTTTCCGCATAACTATGCAAAAACGGCGCACCTGGTTTGGTGGCGGATCGTTACGTAACGATCCGCTAAATCACCGCCCCCTCCACCCAGCTCCCTGCCTCCTCTCCTCTCCAGCGCACCATAAAGGCTGATTTATGGTTCCGCGTTACACCGACGCAGAGCCTACGGCGTAGGGTTACGCGGCGACGCGCAACATACGCTGAACCCTACGGCGAAGGCTCTGCGTCGATTTAACGCGGAACCATAAATCAGGCTTAACACGGAGCTGTTTAGAGCCTCTTCTGTTCTAATCACCGGAGGAAAACTGCTAAGAAGACCCGCGGCCACTGACTGGACTTAAGATAAGGGGACAGTGCTGCTTGCATGCCTTTATTTTTATGATTGTTTGCTGTGGTTCTCCCTGCTGCTCTTCCGTGCATGCTTCGCCTGTCGCTCCGACGCCGCTGTGAGCGTATGGCTGGAGGAGGAGGAGGTTTGGAGGAGGAGCGGAGCAATGATTGACAGGAAAGGGGGGAAAGGAAGCATTTTTCACGGCGCAAAAAAACACTGTAATAAAAAGCCAGGAAAAGAGTACTAAGAGTGAAGTTTTTCTTGTTACACTCTTTTAGACACATTTGAGGGATGTTGGCCAAGACTTTTAATAGTGTTAAAAGCATGTTAAAAATGATGTCACAATACCTTTAACCAAGTTCTGTACATGAAGCTATAAATCCATATGAACTTGTACCCATTATACGTTGTTTGTTACTCAGTTTCTTGATCAGTTTGGGGAATATATACAGTTTTACTGAGTATATTTTTCTTCTTTTATTATTTTGAGTTCAGAAAAAGGCTAAATTGAAGGTCTTAAAAAATATTTAGCTCCATTTTAGTGACAAGGCAATTATTTTACAACTTAAAAACAAGGAAAAGCTGCTATGAAGGGTTTCATGGCCAGTTGTGCGGTATTCCTTTGTTATTTCTTCATCAGACA
Source organism: Cololabis saira (assembly GCF_033807715.1). Lineage (NCBI taxonomy): Eukaryota > Metazoa > Chordata > Actinopteri > Beloniformes > Belonidae > Cololabis > Cololabis saira. The sequence continues at coordinate 13,765,415 of NC_084600.1, read as the reverse complement.
GATTCATCTAGTTGATGCCAAATGTGTTGTTTGAATTTTAAATTTGTTGCTGGGAACGCAGAACATGGGATCAAAGAAGCTCTTAGGATGAGTGCAAATTAACTGACTCGTGGGGGAAATAAGCTATTAGTTTGATAGCAGGGACATTAGAAGGAAATATATAGATGCATTTGTGAACCCGGCGACGTAAATTACCCAGCATGTCCACAGAACAGAGACAAACGATCGCAGGGTCATTTCCCTCGTTAACAGAAATGTATTCAAAATATCCGGCCGAGGCGAGAACGCTCTGCAAAGACGGCCGTGAAAAGAAGACCTAACAAAAGTGAACAAGGGCAGATACACAAGTTCAAGGCAAATCCGAAATAAAACTCTGAGAGGGTAGAGGGAACGTTTGGCCAAGAAGCGTGCGAAAATATCAGAGCAGAGTTTTCTTTGTACGGATGAAGATAAGAAGATAAGAACAAGATTCACTTTTATGAGAAGAAGAAGATCTAGAAAAGCTCCTGACATCATCTATAAAACACACACAGGTTGTTTAACGGGGAGAATATTCATGGTGTCGGCAGGGACTGGTCTTTACTGGTGTCTACAGGTGTCTACTGGTGTTTACTGTTGTCTACTGGTCTCTACTGGTGTCTACCGGTGTTTACCGGTGTCTACTGGTGTCTACTAGTGTCTACTGGTGTCTACTGGTGTCTACTGGTGTCTACTGGTGTCTACTGGTGTCTACTAGTGTCTACTGGTGTCTACTGGTGTTTACTGTTGTCTACTGGTCTCTACTGGTGTCTACTAGTGTCTACTGGTGTCTACTGGTGTCTACTGGTGTCTACTGGTGTCTACTGGTGTCTACTGGTGTCTACCGGTGTTTACCGGTGTCTACTGGTGTCTACTAGTGTCTACTGGTGTCTACTGGTGTCTACTGGTGTCTACCGGTGTTTACCGGTGTCTACTGGTGTCTACTAGTGTCTACTGGTGTCTACTGGTGTCTACTGGTGTCTACTGGTGTCTACTGGTGTCTAGTAGTGTCTACTGGTGTCTACTGGTGTCTACTGGTGTCTACTAGTGTCTACTGGTGTCTACTGGTGTCTACTGGTGTCTACTGGTGTTTACTGGTGTCTACTGGTCTCTACTAGTGTCTACTGGTGTTTACTGGTGTTTACTGGTGTTTACTGGTGTTTACTGGTGTCTACTGGTGTCTACTGGTGTTTACTGGTGTTTACTAGTGTCTACTAGTGTCTACCGGTGTCTACTAGTGTCTACTGGTGTTTACTGTTGTCTACTGGTCTCTACTGGTGTCTACCGGTGTTTACCGGTGTCTACTGGTGTCTACTAGTGTCTACTGGTGTCTACTGGTGTCTACTGGTGTCTACTGGTGTCTACTAGTGTCTACTGGTGTCTACTGGTGTCTACTGGTGTCTACTAGTGTCTACCGGTGTCTACTAGTGTCTACTGGTGTTTACTGGTGTCTACTGGTCTCTACTAGTGTCTACTGGTGTTTACTGGTGTTTACTGGTGTTTACTGGTGTTTACTGGTGTCTACTGGTGTCTACTGGTGTTTACTGGTGTTTACTGGTGTCTACTGGTGTCTACTGGTGTTTACTGGTGTTTACTGGTGTCTACTGGTGTCTACTGGTGTCTACTGGTGTTTACTGGTGTTTACTGGTGTTTACTGGTGTCTACTGGTGTCTACTGGTGTTTACTGGTGTCTACTGGTGTTTACTGGTGTTTACTGGTGTCTACTGGTGTTTACTGGTGTCTACTGGTGTCTACTGGTGTCTACTGGTGTCTACTGGTGTTTACTGGTGTCTACTGGTGTTTACTGGTGTTTACTGGTGCCTACTGGTGTTTACTGGTGTTTACTGGTGTCTACTGGTGTTTACTGGTGTTCACTGGTGTTCACTGGTGATGCACCAGAGGAGAGAGGAAACTCTCTCTGTCTATCTTTCTTTCTGTCTTTCTTTCTTTCTCTTTCTGTCATTTCTTGTTTCTTTCCTCTCTTTCTGTCTTTCTTTCTCTGTCTTTCTTCAAGGAAAATGTAAGTCAGCCATTTACTTCCAAAAGACCCAGATAGAGTAAGAAATGACAGCGTAAAAACAGGTCGAGAAAACAATTAATATTTAGTTTTTGTTAATTTTCAAATTAAATGTAAGACTCTTAATAAGAAGTTCATCATCTTGAAGATATGTAATTCCCAAATATTTCGATCAATTCGAATAAGAACATCCTAAAATTAAAGGTATTATCCATGATTTTGGAGAGCTTGCAAGATTTGAAAGTGGCACCTCCTCTAAGCCCCGCCCCCTCCTCCCCCTCCCAGCTTTAATCCTGTAAAAACTCTAACCAATCCGTTTCATTCGGTCCGAATGAAACGGATTGGTCCAGGACCAGAGGCTTGGCCGGGGGGGAAAGAACCAATCAGATGCCTTCATGCCGCCCACGCCCCCCCCAACCCCTCCCACCCTGTCCCATGCGTGCACTCGCTTCCAGCCCGACGTGTCCACTTCCCACGGGTCCTCCTGGGCTCACAGTGTCCCAGTGTAACCCCCCCCCCCCCTCCCCTCTGCCACGGACCCCCAGTATGTAGTTATTATGTAGTTATTTCCAGAGCAGCTCGGTCCCGCTGTGTGTGAGAGCGGGGAGCAGAGCGGTCCGGGCTGCTGCTGCAGGACTCTCCGTCCAGCAGCAGCAGCAGCCCGCGGGGACACGTGAAGAGCCGCAGCAGCTCCGGCTCGGAAGCAGTATGGGGGTCCGTGGGGATGGAGGCGTCTCCATCCCGGCGAGAGCGGAGAGCGCCGGTGCGGCTGGCGGAGCGCTGCGGTGCCGTGCAGGCTCTGTTGCCACAGGGTACGCCATATTCCGTAGGGTACGCCGTAGCCTACGCCGTAGCCGACGCCGTAGCCTACGCCGTAGCCTACGCCGTAGCTGTGGCTCTAGAGCCTGCAGCGCACCGCCAGCCACTCTCCGCTCTCTGCTCTCCACTCTCGCCGGGATGGAGACGCCGGTGGGCAGGATGCACGTTTGGGTGGGCACAGCCCCCCCCCTGCTCCCCCCTAAAACCGGCCTCGCTTACAGGTGAATGAGACATGGGGTAGTTTAGTTGAAAATGTGCTGTCCAAAATGTCCTGGAAAACTCGACTCCTGCAAATGCGCGTTCCCCAAAGTTGGTGGGGGCGTGGCTTTGGACGGAGCGCTGACGGGAGGGGGAGGAGGGGGCGGGGCTTAGAGGAGGGGCCACTTTCAAATCTTGCTAGCTCTCCAAAATCATGGATAATACCTTTAAAGCTGAGAGGCTGACAATGCTTTTACAATGTAACTTCAATATTGGAAATAAAATAAGTATACAGTTTATATATTTCTGCTGTATAATCAAAGTTTTAGGTTCAGTCTTTATGGATGTTTCTCTGGTCTCTGTTTCCTTATTATTACTGCGGCATGCTTATTACTGAAATATCACAACGTAACTGATTAAAGTAAAACATTAAAGGAAAATAACTCTAAAAGTCACCCGGATGTCTGCTAAACATTAATTATCACCCCCAGTGTGTTATATTTAGCTCTGGGGGATTAGGCAGCAGCAGACCTTTGTCTCTGTGTTGTTGGGGGCGTCTGAAGCAGAAAGCCTCCTGGGTTGTGGTCTCCATCTTTGTGGGGGTGTCCGGGTACAGGAGGAGCCCTAGGAAGGTCACAGAGATGGTGGAACATAAAAATGAAAAAGTGACCTAAAAGGAGCCTCCATAAGACATGAGACTTCTCTTTCTCTTTTGTGTTTCTTTTCTGGTCGACACATGTCTGTGGAGTCGTTCTAGTTAATCAATTACAACTATGATAAACTCATTTTACATTTGCCATCATCTTCATTTGAGTGTTAACTCATGTGATATTGCGTCATCGTCCGAGGTGTCTGGGGGATTTTTCAGTTAAATGAATAATGTGTGTTTTAAAAAGAGAAATCCCCAAGAAACGATGGAGCCCGCAGGCAAAGCCACAAGAGTTGACGTTTCAGTCACGGCTCATTTACTCCGATCACAGTAGAGACGCCTGACGACCGACTCACCCTCACAGGACAGACTTCTGTAATAACACACAAGCTTTTCTTTTTCTTTGGCTGCACTTTCAAAATAAAACGTATCTGCAGTTAAAAAAACAGGAGTACCATCCGATGGTTTCCTATTCATGTAACCAGAAGCTTTCAAATAAATACAACCAGCTTGCTGATGTGAAGCCTAAATACTTATAAGGTGATTTCCTTCCAGGCAGGAGATAACTGAAGAATTTTAAGGTTCTTTTACTGGTTTTTAAGTGTCTTAACGGTCTTGGGCCATCTTATTTATCTGACCTGCTTTTACCGTATCAACCCTCACGGACCCTGAGGTCCTCTGGCACCGGCCTTTTAACCATTCCCCGAACCGGGGCCAAAACCCACGGTGAGGCTGCATTCAGCCATTATGGCCCTTATTTATGGATCAGCCTGCCAGAGAACCTCAGGGCCGCAGAGAACGTTGATATTTTTAAAAGGAGGCTCAAGACACACCTTTTTAGCTTGGCTTTTATCTGATCTCATTTCTTTTCATCTATTTATTGTGTTTCTTTATTTAGCTCTTTTATTTTCTTTAAACCTTTAATCCATTTTTAATGACTTTCATTTTATTTTATGTTATTTATTATTCATCTTAAGCTTTGTATAGATTTCTCTAAACATTTTATACTTTTAGGCATTTTTTACTTTCTTTTCATCTTTTAGTTTTTAGCTCCAGTGTTTCCTCAGGGGGGTCGTCCACATTGGGCCTGCTCTGCCCATGGGGGTGTCGTCATGGGGATCCCTCAGGCCTGGGTAGCTGGGGGTGGGACTCCACCTTCTGTGTGGGGTCTGCCCCGGTCTGTCCGGGTTGGGGGGGGTCTCTGTGGCGATGCTCCTTGTGGTTGTGGTCGGTGATGCCTCTCAGTGTGGACGGCCACCCATAGGTAGTGTTTTCCTAAGTTTAAGTTTAATTATTTTTTTTTATTGAAAATAGCACAACTTTACTTTTGTCTGGGTTCAAAAGTACTTCAAAAGTGGGTCATATTAAAAGCTGCAAACACTTACAGGCTTCAGTGATGGTAGTGAATAATAGTAAATAACAGCATCATCAGCGTTGATGCTTTTGATGTAAACTGAGACCATAATATCTCTTTGCGTCAAACCTGTTGAAACCCGTGAAATGGCAGCGGTGGCTCCTGCATTTTCATCCAGAGGATGACAGAAAAATAAAAAACCATTACTGTTTGTTTAGAATAACACCCTTAGGGATACTAATACAAATATTACGACCCATGGTTTCAAATGGCTTTGATGGATTCATGTATTTTTGCTGCTTCACTGAGGTCCTTCACCACCTCAAGAGCAGTTCTTTTGAGGTCTTTTTCCCTAAAACCAGAATGATATTAATGGAATATCACTGAAATAAAGATCATAATTAAATAAACCTTTGCCAGGATCCCTACATGCCTGTAACCGCTGACCGATGAAGGTTGACCTATTTTAGGATGGGGAGAGCGTAAGTGGATTTCCAGACATTTGGGATGATGGTTAAGTGAAAACTAAGATTAAAGATATACCATTTTTAAAAGTAGAAGTTCAAGTTTATCAGTTTATGTTTCATTGTCTTTATTTACTGGGTAGAATAAGAGCAGGGCAGATAACAGACAACGAATGTGCCTAATGCCACGTTAAATGTTATCTCATGAAGCAGCGAGTGAATGATTTCTGTGTTTTATCTTCATCAGTTGTTGATGAAGATAATGATGAATGATGATAACGATCAAGAGGAGGAGAAGCTTTACCAGCCGCCGTGGGCAGCTCGCCCCTGTAGGGTCGACTGCGCAGAAAGGCTTCGTGGTAGCGACGGGGGTGTCGTATGTGAGCATTTTCAAAGAACATTTTGTCTGAAGAACCTTGGATCACAGGCATCACCAGACGCTCTGAGTCTCCTACGTCTGGCACAACAAAAAACAGAGACATTCCCAGGGAGTTAGCAGAAAGTAAGCAACAGTGCTGAAAGCCTGAGAAATATCACCAGTTACTCAACAAGAAACAACCATTAAATCTGTCTGAGGACAGTTTTAACTGGATTACTCACCTTTAAATGTCTGATGGCTGCTGTATCCCCCTGCACTGGGTTTGTATGTAATGTTATATGCAGAGCTGCTTAAAGCTTGTTTACTGCAGTAGTCATGGTGTTTAAGTCCTCTCCAGTGACTGGCAGATAAAGGCCTTGGACAATAAAGCCGCAAGACCACCGAGAGATTTCTTACTCTTTAAGGAGAGCATGAGTTAAATAGGATTTTTTTTTTTAGTTTAATAAAGAGTGAAAGGAAAATATATAAGTCAAAAGATATCACAATTAAAAAAAAGATACAAAGAAACATTCTATTCAAAATACAGATGCGAATAAACATGTAGATATGTACATTTATTAATATATGTAGATATATAGATGTATATTATGGATATAGATATGTTATATGTATATATGGATAATATGGATATAATGAGTTGTATTATACGTACAGTATTTGTGTATCTATAGCTCTATTAATATATATTGATTTGTAGTTATATGTAGATATGTCGATATAAAGATTTATAGTAATTTTTATGTATATAATTGGAGGTAAATATATGAACCAGTATATATATAGCATATCTACTCTTATATAGTTATTCAAGTATATTGTTATACCATTGCTGTCTATTGTTCTCTAGTATATTGCAGTATTATAGTAAAGTAATGATAATGTAATACTATGCATTATAATTACTTCTATTATTACATACATACATAGTAGCACAACTAAATGATTGGCGTTTGTTTTATTTTCTTTTGTTTGCCTTGATTTGTTTGATTTTGACTATATATAATTGAGTATTATATCACTATATAAAACAGTTATTAAAGTAGGTATGTGTGTTTTATAAGTAAGCTTATTGAAACTCGTCTTGTTATATGTAAGAATGTATGTAAGATTCAGGGGTAGGACTCGATAAGTGGCTACTTCATTCCTGCTCCATTTCAAACATGTTGGTGGATCCGTGAGGTATGCCCAAGTACTGTACATATATATATATATATATATTATATGTATATTTGTATATGTATATTTGTATTCTGTTTTTTACTTTTTTGTACTGTTTTTTGCATGTTAGAAGTAAAATCTTCAAATCAAATCAAATCAAATCAAATGTGCATGCACAGCAGCGATGCCAACAATGACATATCTGACCTGTGTGGAGCTGTTTCCTCACCTAATGGAAAAGAAATGAAGGCGGTACAGTGGATGTCTGTTTAGCGGTTGCCCTGCAGCGTTTGGCCGGCGCTCAGCAATGCACTTCGTCTGTGTGTGTTTATGGGTGTGGGCGCGATTTCACCTGGAAAAAAAGCCTCTGCAATAATCTCTCTCACATGAAAGGGCCTGTTTAAGCCTGACTCAGCTGAGCCATTAACCTTTCCTGAAGAACAACACGACTCACTTTAAGTCATTCATTTTTTTGTGTTACGTAGCGGAAATGGCTTTTAAACTTTCAACATTTCTTTTGTTTTTAATGACTAAAAAATGTACGTAGTGTTTCAGAATCATTTCTGGAACAATATTCAACAGACTTGTGAAACAGGAAGTTAAGGTAAAGCTTGTCAATAAAAGGGAACGTAAACTGAATTTAAAGTTCACAAAAGTACATTCCTGTTTAGCATTTCAAACATGAAAAAGGTTTTTATTCACTAACAGAGTCCAGGGTAAAGCTGCCAAGAAAAACTGAGTAATCAGGAGAAGCCAACTAAGATTCAGAGCTGCTTTCTGAAGACAGAGGGCAACCCTCAACACAGCACTCCACCGGTGCAGCAACCAGACTCCAACATTTCCCTCATGCAGAGGACACCTATCAGTCACTGGGAAGGAAAAAAGGCCAAGTGAAAACTTTTACACAGTGCTCAGACTCTCAGGCTGCAGCAAAAATGTGCATTTCAAGATCACGATGACTTGAAGCATAGCCAACCACTGAGAAAAAAACAGAAGTAGAATTAGGGAAATAGCACTAAGAGAGTTGAATTATACAATTTAGACAGGGTTAACTTCAAAACTGGAAAAAACTCGAAAATCATTGAGGGGCGAGCCCTCATTTACAATGACGTCGAGCAATACAAAAGTAAAAACAACAAAAGAGCAGTCAATTAAACAAATATGAAGTTACAATTAATAAATAATGTAACAATAAAATCAATTTAATTTACATTACACAATTTTGTTACATTTTTTTATTTGTGCTTTATCTATGTTAAGTATTCCATATGGATTTGCAATGCAAAAGTTGAATATATCAATTTTAAGGAGTCTGTAATATTATGAAATGTAGAAAAATGGAAATAGGTCCGAAAATGTTATAAGAACTGTCTTTTTTAAGATTCTTAGGTGTTTTTCTTATTATTATTATACTTTATTATTATTATTATTATTATTATTATTATTATTATTATTATTATTATTATTATTATTATTATTAGTAGTAGTAGTAGTAGTAGTAGTAGTATAATTATTATAATTATTATTATTAGTAGTATTATCTTTATTATTATTATTATTATTATTATTATTAATATTATTATTATTATTATTATTATTAGTAGTAGTAGTAGTAGTAGTAGTAGTAGTAGTAGTAATGGTAGTAGTAGTAGTAGGAGTAGTAGTAGTAGTTGTATCATTATAATTATTATTAGTAGTAATAGTAGTAGTAGTATAATTATTATAATTATTATTATTATTATTAATAACAACAACAATAATAATAATAATGATGATGATGATGATGATGATGATGATGATGATGTAGATGATGATGATGATGATGATAAGAATAATAATAATAATACTAGTATCAATAGTATTAATATTATTATCAGTATTAGTATTATTTTAGTGTGCAATCTGTTGTTGGCAAACGTTTGGCGATTTCCGCCCGCGCCAGCAGGAGTCTCCCGTTCCCATAGTAACGAGTCTCCAGCAGCAGCCGTATGCAGGAGAAAGTTGTCTCAACTGCGTTCGCTGACAGTTTTCCAGCCCCAAAATTAAAGCCGAGTTGTTTTCGATGCGTCCAGCCGTGCCTTCTTTTAGTTTCACCCCAAAAGCTGCGCAGCATCACCTTTGAAAAATTACGACATCTCACAAGCAGCGAAGACGCCGTCGTGAAGGTCGGCCGGAGTCTGCTGGTCCGGAAGTTCTGCAGGAAAAGAGCCAGAAAGGCATGAAAAACAGGAGCCGGGACACTTTTCCGGCCAGGATTTGGGGAAACGCGCTGAAAACCCGTTTTATTCGCTTGTCTGTGTGATAATTTCATTGTACGTGCCGGGGGGAAAGATGGGTCTCCCGACGCTGGAGTTCAGCGACTCGTTCCTGGACAGTCCGCAGTTCCGAGAGCGGCTGCAGTGCCATGAGATCGAGCTGGAGCGCACCAACAGATTCATCAAGGACCTCATCAAAGATGGAAACATGCTCATATCTGCACTCACGAGTAAGTGTAGAACCGGCAGGGACAGGGGACGCTGGAGGCCATGAGTTCAGCTGGATGCGGACTGTCTTGGAGGCGCTTCTTTTGTTGTGAACCCCGCATCTAGGATGTGTTGTTATATGAGCAGTTTACAGAGTTAATGTGTGATATAAGAATCCTAAACACGTCTAATCTGATCATTGAAGCAGCGAGGCTTCGTGTGCTGTCTTGATTTAAAAGGCTGGAGGGTTACATTTCTCAGTTTCTGCCTAGAAGGACGGACGGGATGAATGGATTTCCGATTAAAGTCTGATTTATGGTTCCGCGTTAAATCGACGCGGAGACTACGCCGTAGGGTTACGGCGTAGTTGACGCGGCGACGCGCAAGGTACGGCGTGTGTCACCGCGTACCCTACGGCGTAGGTTCTGCGTTGGTGTAACGAAGAACCATAAATCAGCCTTAAGGGTTTTACTGCGCCCCAAGAGAAGCACCCCCCTCCTGTGTTTTTACTATTACTGAACAAGTAGCTAAAACAATCAAATCTGTGGTGGAGTCATTTTATTGCCCTTATACAATGATATTTCTTTTTACCTTCTACTTATAATCAATTATATTCTGATGACAAATTGCACTTTCTGGTGCACAAAATTCATTTAAAGCTGAATCTATTCATCATATTGTAATTTTTGATATTGATTTTTAATATGATATCCAGATTAAGTAGTTAATTATGCTTTTTAAATTTAGATTAGGTTGTCAGATGTATATAAAGTTATTCATTCTAATAGAGTTGCATCATAATTAGAGTGATTAATTACAATCCATTCATATAGTTTGTTTGATTTTGCCTTTATGTCACTTAGCATAATACCCAGTTCTATTTTGGTCCTGAAAGGATATTATAATGAATGAATTTATTCTTTAGCTCCGACAAATCCAGCTTTGTAATTATGTTATTATGCTTGTTCGTATTTGTTCTCAACTCATTATAATTTGTGGCTAACATACTTTCAAGCTTGAATTTTAGGTTTAGTTATTGATAAACATGAAGTCCAATTCAAATTTAAATTTCAGAGGCTCAAATTATACAATTTTAGTCGAAAATGTTAAGTTTGTAAAAAACCTAGCATTTCAGCGGTTTAGTTGTCACCAACTCTAACTTGCTGTCATTTTTCCTTCTATTTCAGAACAAAACTATTCTGAAAACATCCAATATTGTCTGTTTGGTAATAAAATCAAAGACAGGACAACCTGCTCAGCCTTTATAATGAAATATATCTAACATTATTGTAAATATACTCTTTCTGAAATGCATGTTATCATCCAAAGAAATGTGTTTTTATCTCAAACTAACCAAAGTTTTTTCAGGTATATGAATGAAACAAGTCCACTTAGGCCACTTCATTTATTTAGGATAAAATCAATGGAAAATGATTGACACTTTGCCCCCAACAGAGCTCTGTTTCACTAATTATGTACATGTTATTGACAATAATAACTTCAGTTAATGCACATAAGAGCAAATGTGAGCTTTCAAGTAAAAATAGTAATAATATATCAAAATAAAAATAAAAATACTGAACTTAGTTGCTTATGTAGCACAAATACGTCATTGTTGTTTTTCGTGAAACAAATCTAGTCAGCCGTCTTTACTGACATAGAACAAATGTATTAATTAATCAACATATATTCACATTTTTTAATTGTATTGTTTTTAATTTAAGTGTCCATTAAGTCGGCAGAGAATCACAGCAATTCACATTCATAAGCAAGCAATGTTGAGTGTCTGACAATCGCAACAACCTGATCACATGACCAATACACAAATCAGTTTATTGCTTTTTTACAATCATAAAGCGAGCAAATGGAGCCACTCTAGATATTTATAACGGATCCAGTATCTTTACTGTCATGACCCCTGTTTGAACATGTTGCATTGAGATTTTTATTATTTGTGCCTTAATGACATGCACCCTGGGTTTTATATATATTTACATGTGTTTATACAATATATATATATATATATATATATATATATATATATATATATATATATATATATATATATAAAAATAAAACCACTGAAACCACTATAGCATGAAAGAGAGAAACAATCCGGTCACCTTGTTTGGGACTATGACAAATTAAAAAAATGTTTAATTCAGCGAGCTGTTCAGATTTATGGGGCGCTGTGACGTCGCAGAGCCAAATCAGAGTCAAATCTTCAAACATCCCATCCAACTTTACTCCTAATCCTGCCGTATTCGCTGTACTTTAGAGGTGGGAAAATCTTCTGCTGTCATCATCTACAGTTCTCTAATTTCAACAAGAAATAAGCTTGACTTTTTCGGTGTCTAATGATTTACATCCTTACTAGCATGTTGCTGTTCTTTAATTTTAAGATGTCATTAATTACAACTTAAAAAAACTTGAAAGCATTAACCCAAACTTTCCCCATTTACATTAAGTAATAACTCTTAACATCGGCCTCAATAAACATATATATAACAGATTAATGTGGCAGTGAAGTCTGAGGATTATTGAGCTGATGTGTGATAGAGGAATAATGATACGTAGCCGTTTCACCTTTAACCTTTGCAGCTGGCTGTTTCATTACTTCAGCTTTCCCATAAATGACGCAGTCGGTTCATTGAATGACTCGTAACGAGGTTTCCCCCTGAAAAGGGGACAAACAGCAGACAGAAATATAAGAATATGATAAAAAGATTCACGCTCGAGTGATTTTTGCTGCTTCCTGGTGTCGGCTCTCAGGCTCGGTACCGTTGAGCCGCTGTTTCCTGTGAGAGTGGCTCACTGCACCCTGGAAACCAGCTGCTATGAACATTAGTGTGAAGGCCGCTGGAAACAGGGCTGTGCTACTCTAATCCTGTGGCATTTAAGCACATCACAGAAATGCTATTAAGACCTCTGGAAAAGTCTGCAGCATGTGGAAAAAGGGGCATCATGAGTCTAACGTTTTACAGTGAGAGAGGCTGTCCGGCTCACCTGCTCTGTGATGTCATCGATGTGCACACCTGCCGCCACTAGCCGTACACATGGTGCCTGTTCGACTGATCTGCGACCACATTAGGGTGAAGCGAACGGCCACGCTGCTCATACTGCAGTTGGATGTCGATTCTCTCCACGGAGGATTTTTACTGACTGAAGCTCATAAAAGTGAGGAACATTTTCGACATCTTTAACTCACATCAGAGCAGCATGTGGGATTCCCATCCAGACAGAGCAACACTGCCCCAAAGTTAACCCTGTTTAAGTTATCGCAGACACAGATTTATTTTATTTTGCATGAATGCAAACATGATGGAACATAAACATGTCCGGTAATGTATTTTAGTACATTTATTAAGACTTGAGGGAACAATCACTGATGACGAGGGTGTTTTTACAATTACGACTGAAGCGTTTGATTTACTGATGCCGAATAATGATTATTTCTTCTATCTGATGGTAAAAAACATCCAGCTTTTCTCTTGTATCTACAAACGTCACTCGTCGAAATAGACTTTTCACTGCTTCAGAACCAAAATATGAATATTATAAGTTATACAGTTATCATTTAAACTGAAACCATTCAGGTGATTAATTAAAGATCCAGTTTAAAGCATTATTTATGTGTTATTTATGTGTTATTTATGCGTTTTTCATCATAAAAAAGAGCAAAAAAATAATAATAATGCCGATGGTTTCAGCCCCTGATCATTTCTCATTAGCCCCTGATGTCTTTGGATCCTAAAAACGCCCCTGATTTAAAGTATTTCATGTTTTAGTTCTTATTTGCTGCTATAGCAATTAGTTATCTGATACAAACTGATATAAACTGTATGTTAATCTCATCTTAGTCCAATGCCGCAGCGGTTTGGTTGAGATCGTGTCTCAGTGGGCTGTTTGTTGAATGTTGTTGTGGTCTGGACACATGCACTAATGGCTAAGTGCCGGGCGTGTCACTTCGTTTAAACCAGACTTTGATTTCATCTCCTCGCTCTAGATAAGAATCCAGACTTTTGTAGGTTAACCGCTGAAGCAGCAGGGAGAAAGTGATGCTGCCCCTGGCCTGCAGGGAAACGGGTTCCATGCAGGTTGTTGAAGCTGCAGCAACTACGCGGGAAAACTGCAAATGTTATTAGTGTAACTGTTATTCCTGCTTCGTTTAACTGAGTGAACTTCCACCTGTTTTTCAGGTCTTTCTCTTGCAGTGCAGCGCTTCTCCCAGTCTCTGCAGGAGTTCCAGTTTGAGTGTATCGGAGATGCAGAGACTGATGATGAGATCAATATAGGTGAGCAAGAAAAACGAAAAATAAACAGTTGTGAACTATTGGACCACAGGAGATGGTAAATATGACTGAAATATGACTCAATAAATGTGTTTTTTCTTTTCAGCTCAGTCCTTGAAGGAGTTTTCTCAGCTTCTAAACACGGTGGAGGAGGAGAGAAAACGACTGGTAAGAAAATGTGTTTGTGTCTGTGAGTCTGTACAGGGAATAAAGGTATTTTTATAGCTATTTAAAGAAAAGAGGTTACAGAAACTGTGAACAAAGTGTTTAAAGGCTGATCAGCTACAACATAATGACCATAATGCTGAGTCGGTCCTCCTCGTTTGAGGTTTGATCCGTCCTGCTGTGGAAAAGTATATCAGAGAGTCATGGAGGGTCTGGTACCGGGACGTCAGCATTATATCGTGTGGGTCCTGCAGCCTGGGGGTGGGGGTCTCTGTGGATGGGGCTCTCTCCCCAGTGACCCCCGGTCTGTCCTGCAGGGGGAGGATGCTGCCATGGCAGAGCTGAGGAGGTTAAGGTTTCTCAACTTTATGAAGGTATTTTTTGGGTCTACAGGGAAGTTTGACATCAAATACTTCAAGTTTAATCAAGTTAAATTGTTCAAAATGATGATAAGGGCTTTTACTTGCTTAAAAAATCCTACTCTGAACAATTATGTTGATATATTACACTGTTACACCTAAACTCTTCTAATCAATTTCAAAGCCAATATATTCTTTGTCCACTAAAGGTTTTCCATCAAAGCTGACCAAACTTGATGATAGCAGCAACTCTATCACATCTTACCAGAGGTGTCAAGTAACGAAGTACAAATACTTCGTTACCTTACTTAAGTAGAAATTTTGGTTATTTATACTTCACTGGAGTAATTATTTTTCAGACGACTTTTTACTTTTACTCCTTACATTTTCACGCAATTATCTGTACTTTTTACTCCTTACATTTTAAAAACAGCCTCGTTACTCTATTTCATTTTGGCCTTTAAAAAAAACTATCCAGTTAAATTGCTCCATCCGGATAGAGTGAATTTGGTTGTGGTTGTTTCAGATGTTCTTGTCCAGTTTTGTTCTTACATCCGTTCCCTCAGATTCCTGCAACTAAACTTGGATGTTCATTCCAATAAAGGTTAGGATAAATGATAACATGCCTCTGAAGTTTGACTTTTTGCACCATTACAATACTTATAGGCAACTAGTCATCATATCTCCTGCTCTCTGAAACACATGTTAATGCTCAATAGTACACATATATGGTTCTTTAATATATTTGCATTATACTAAGATGCATTCATTTTCAATGGCTTTTGTCCTTAATGGCTTTTTTCCCCCTTACATTACTTTTAATTTTATACTTTAAGTAGTTTTGAAACCAGTACTTTTATACTTTTACTTGAGTAAAAAACTTGAGTTGATACTTCAACTTCTACAGGAGTATTTTTAAACTCTAGTATCTATACTTCTACCTGAGTAATGAATGTGAATACTTTTGACACCTCTGCATCTTACATATGTAATTTAGGGCTGCGCAATATATTAAAACATTTAGTCATATTAACATGTGCAATATCAGTGTTGTGAAAGAAAATCACAACAAAATTATTATTTCACAAGCACTATTCTTGTAAAATAGTCAGGGATATATTCGGCCAATCAGATGAAATCTCAACTTTAGATCGTTGCAGGTTCCAGTTTTAGTTCTATTTTTTAATAAAACCACATTGATTGACTAGAAATAATACTTTTCTTTCTAAAAGGTTAGTTTTAGCCGCAAGGGAGAAAATAAATCAACACCACTCTTTTTTTCTCTTTTATTTTTTGGTTTCTGTATCCCAAGTCTTCACAATTTCTTCCCGACGTCACATATCGGATGTTTTTCTAACATCATGCAGTCCTAGTTTTACTGCAATATGAGAACATGAACAATTTGAGAAATGTTCCTCGGATGGAAAAACCCAGAGACTTATTATGTGAGCCCCCCCCCGCTTTGACAAAGCCTTATTATGAGTTCAGCTGTCTGGCTCACTTTCTGGCATTTCTGGTCGTAGCAGTCAACTATTTTCTGTGAAAATAACCCCAAAACTGTTCATTACCTGCCTATTATCAGACTGCTTTCAGAAGTGAGCTCACGTCAAACACACTGGCCAAAAACTGCTCCTTTACTTCTGAAAATCTAGCTTTTCAATGCAGTTTTAAACTGTGACTTTTATCGCTATCTTTACACCTTTTCCTGAAACTCGTTTATTGCAGCTTTAATGTCGAGCTTAAAGAGTGACCACACTCTTTCCTACAAGCCTTTTGTCTCGTTCTGATTTTCCCAGAAGTCTCATTCACACCTTTTCGGTGTTAGCGCGCAGCATTGTGTGCACCATGGCGACACGGCCGCTGCGTTTTACTCAGAAACCCTCCATCAGCTGGAGGCTTTTGTGTGGGAGCGACTGGAGTCTGGCACAGTCTGTGTGAAGCAGTCGCGGTGGCTGCGCACACTGCGCTACCTCATGTGTAGTCCCTTGTTTGAGTGTGCGTTTTGCAGCCGTGTGCACGGTCTGGTTGCAGAGGAACCATGTGGAACCTATTCTGACAATTCCCCTGTGAGTCGGAGCGCCGACCCGACTGCCTGGGAAAGTCCGTAAATGGGTTCTGTGTGTGTTTCTGTCCCTCTCTCTCTCTTTTTTATGTGTGTCTATTTTGATTGTAAGCTTTTCCACTTGCTGTGAAACAACTGTAACGCTGTTTAATATCTAATAATACCGCAGTTGTGAAGCTGGCGGGGCCTTTCCGTGAACGCACCTACCTTTCCAACCTGAAAGGACCATTATTGAGACAATGGCTCTCCAGCTCTCTGTTTTCAGTTCATCCTGCTTATTGTGACACGGTGAAGAAAAGAAACCCACACACACAAAGAAACCAGATCTTTTTTTAGTCACTGGTGTTACGTTGAAATGAAATGAATGTACTACACCTTGTACTGCTCCTTCATACTTCCATATATGAGCTACTGTGTGGAAGTATGGGGGAACACATATAAAACAAACACGGATACAATATTCAAACTTCAAAAAAGAGCAATAAGAATTGTAAATAATGCAGCCTTTAGAGAATCAACAAACCCACTCTTCATCAAACTGAGAACACTCAAATTCAAGGATCTGGTCGACTTAAAAACTTTACAAATCATGCACAAAGCAAATCATCATCAGTTGCCACAAGACATCCAGAAGTTGTTTCAAATAAAAGAAAATAAACATAATCTCAGGGGAATATGCAATTTTAAAAAACAGCATGTACGAACAAACATCAAAACCCATTGTGTATCAGTGAAGGGAGTTAATTTGTGGAACAACTGTAAAGATGAAATGAAATCATGTAATTCACCAAGTAAGTTCAAACGAATCTTTAAAAACAATACTCTGTATGGATACAAAACGGAAATGGACACATGAACTGACAGCCAATGACCAAAGTGCCTTGCTCAGCTGAACCACTTTTTCTTTTTCTTTTCTTTTATGCTTTTCTTTTGGAGTTCTGTGAAATGAATACATTGTAAAAACAGAACATTAGAAGGGGTAGGACTAGAAAAGTTTTTTGAAACTTCATCCTACACCCTTTCAAACAGGAAATATTTATTTACATATAGATTTGTCTCTTTATTTTGCTTTGTTTTGCTTATGGTTTTCTTTGTTTTTTTTTCGGTATATACATTTTATGTATTCTGATTATTTTGTTTTTGTTTTAACCTGTTTGAATAAATAATTAAATGAAAATGAAATGAAATGAAATGAATGTCATAATGCAGGGCTGGATCTGAGAGATTAAGAGTCGGATACTTGGATATCAGCAATGCAGGACAAAGATAAGTTGAGAGGTTTACAATATCTAGACTCATGACCAAAGAGGTCAGAGATGTAATATAAACATCAGAGCTCTGATAAGCACTATCTGTGGTTTGTTGTTTCTGCTCAAGTCAAAACACAACACTTAGTTCCTCATATTTACTACACGGCAGCATAAAACGTCCACCGAGGCCGAGCTGAAGTGCTTCCTTTTATTTGCTTGTTTTGTCTGCGTGTTCGTCTGCAGGATTACACCAAAACTGCTGGACTGAAGTACAGAAAAGCATTGTCTGTTTAGTTTAGATGGGAATCCTGATCAGCTTCATTAAAACTGCAAGGCAGAACATTGACTTTGGAAAGAAATGTACTCTGTGTGTCCAGATAGTTTATCAAGTGACGTTTATCAAGGATTAAACTACAGTTTTAGTGAGATTACTCAGCATCAGCACTGCCTCATTTAAAGTACTTCTCCAAAACCTGCAGAACACATGTTCTCATATACACACATTAGGGATGGGCGGTATGGACTAAAAAATGTATCACGCTAATTTCTGGCATTTATCCCAATAACGATAAAAAAATACCAATAGAAAAAGTGTCATCAACGGGAATATTTCTTTCTTTCTGGCTCATTTCTTTTTTTCTCGCTCATTTCTTTCTTTCTGGCTCATTTCTTTCTTTCTTTCTTTCTTTCTTTCTTTCTTTCTTTCTTTCTTTCTTTCTTTCTTTCTTTCTTTCTTTCTTTCTTTCTTTCTTTCTTTCTTTCTGGCTCATTTCCTCAATTTATCGTTTTTACCGTGAGATGACAAATTCTTACCGTGGGGAATTTTTTTGACGGTATATCGTGAACGGTAAAATATCGCCCATTCCTAACACACATACAGGCTTTTATTTATATTTATCCAAATCCATGGTATAAACAGGAGTATAAGAGGGAAATACATGTTATTTTATGTGGATAAAGTCTCAATTCCACAAGAATAAAAGTGGTAATCTTACAAGATGAAAGTCATAACATGAAGCAAGTGTCATCCAACACAGCAGAGTTTCTTATTTTTTCCTTTCCTGGGGTCAGAAACACAAACTGGTATCAGATCCAGTTCATTAGGATCTTACACTTTTATCGGTGCTGGTCGGTGCTGAAAAGGTGCACAGAAAATCAGCAGCACTACATAAGTCAGAGGATCAGACATTTATTTGGCATGTGACTTGGAGTTGAAGTGGAGATCGAGCTGAAACCTGCAGACGAGTTACTTTGGTGACCTGAGACATGAAAGGAGTTGTGTTGAGGCTGAAACCCTGAATACGTCTAATTATTTAGATAAGCAACAATCAATTCAATTAATTTCAATTCAATTTGATTTATATAGCGTCTATATATATATATATATATATATATATATATATATATATATATATACATATATATATATATATATATATCCTTTATTTAACCAGGTAAAAAAGCTCATTGAGATTAAAACCTCTTAAAATGGATTTGAATTTACCCAAGGATACAAGCTCAACCAATTTCAAGTCCTTCTGCGCATCATTCCAAGTTGAGGGGGCAGAAAACTTGAACGCCTTTTTACCCAGTTCAGTTCTGGCTCTCTCTATTACAACAGAAGTTGTCTTAAAGGGCTTTCCAGAGACCCAGAACATGACATTGCTGTTGAAAACTATGCAATTATGATGCAACTTTCAATAAATGAACAAATACTTAAGTGTATCGTGTTACTGTCTTCCAGCTTTGCTGCTAAAATTAACTCTAGAAAATAAATAGCCTATTTAAATACTCATCGAATATAAAAGTAGTATTTTTATTATGGAAACATGGATTTGCAATGATTTGGGCTTGAGAACAACTGCTATATAATCAATGAACCAACTTGGGACTTCTTTAAAAGAAACATCTGCAGTTTTGGGGGAAAATTTAAGTAAATGATCGCCTTCTTCAGCTTAAACCTAATACAAATATTTACACACCAGCCCTCATGTAATTCAAGGATAATTAGGGGCATGTAAACAACATTCGGCTGTAAATGAAAACTCACATTTAGTTTATGTGGAAAACCTTTTTTTTTTCAGTTTAGTAAAGTTTTCATTACATCATAATATTGTTTTGGTTCTGAAATGTTTCATTTCAGCTAAATGTTTTGAGAATATCACAGAAATGATGGTGAAACATCTACTGACCCAGTGAGGCGAGGGCCTCGCGGGACGGCCGCCGAGCTGCCGTCGGATCTCACTGCTGGTCTCCATTTCAACACGCTGAGATGACCTCTGTGTTTCTGTTTCCCTCTCTCAGATACAGAACGCCGACGATGTTCTGATCTCACCGCTCGAGAGGTTTCGAAAGGAGCAAATCGGAGCCGTTAAGGTACTTGTGCAGCTGTCAATCACGAAGGGTGACGGGAAACGGGACAGGGGGGGAAATGGTGCTGAAAATGTGTTTGTACATTTGTGATCCATGGATGCTGCTCTGGTCCGGTCTAGTTCTGGTCGGTGATCAGAAAAATCTAATTTGTTGAGATAAATAATGAATCCCAGTTCAGTGTCAGTTACGAGGTCATGGGAACGGACGCGGGGAGGGAGGACGAGCAGCGCGTCACAGACGGGGAGATAGCTGAACTCAGAAGCAGCGTAAACACTGGGGGTGGTGTGGTGTCTGGTTTCACCAGCTGTCTCCAGTTCTATCGTTCACTTATCACTCTTTTTTTTCCCCTTTTCTTAACAAACTAGGGATATTTATAGACGCGTCCTGGATTTGAGAGGGTTAAAAAAATAGTCCCAGTTCTAAACGGGGTCTGGAAGTGAAATCCCTGCCCTCTCCCGAGCAGCGATGGAGGCCTGAAGAATGCAGCACCAGAGTGTGAGCAGCACATCCTCGCTGGGATGTTGTTGACCCAGGACGCCAGTTAGAATCCGCAGCTGTTTTTCTAAAAATGTTGGCAGAGTCTCTTTAGCTAGATTATTAATTTTTCCTACTGGATTTTGTTAAATATTGATGGAAAAATTACCTCATCCCCAAATCCAGATAATCCTGCTGCAGAGTCACTGCAGAGCCGTGAAATATGTGCACTTTATGTCAACCGTGGGATGGATTTGCATCTGATATTCACAATCCTTCCCGTTAATCTAGCTGCAGTTTTCCGTAACATTTATGATGACAGTAGTGAGACGAAGCTGCAACTAGTAGCATGTATGTGTCACTTTCAACACGGCAGAGTGAACGGCACGTTACCGAGATCATCACAGCAGCATTGTTTTGTTTCTCATTAGCTGTTCAGTTAAATAACCATAATTATTTTATGTTATTTATTCATTGAATAAATCTGTTCAAACATTCCTGCTCCACATGCAACAACAAAAAGTCCTTAAAAGCTTTTGAGCTGAAGCAGAAGCATCTGATAATAAATCATCCTCAACTTCTACTTGTCGCTGCTCTGTCTAACACAAGGTTGAGAGTTTGTCAACTAAATATGAATTAATATGACTTTTTTTATGGCAGGATGGCATCAAATACTTCTGTGAAACTCCCACAGTCAGCGACAAGTAAAAGACCACTCAAGAACTATTGTTCTGTTGTTGCAGTTCTACTAGATCTTCATGTCTATGATGGTTAAATGATATCAGTTTTGTTTACGGTAACACTTCCTGTTTTGTAAAGACGTGGCGTTTTCAGCTCCGTCCAACAAACCTTCAAGCTAACGGCACCAATGTCGCCTGAACAGAGTGACCCTGCCGTTAATGAGGTTGACTTTAGTGTCTTTAGACTCCACACTTGTTTTAGTTTCCGCAGCAGCTGCATCTTCTTCCCCCGAAACAAAGACACATTTCTATTGTTACTCATTTCATTCCGATTCAAGATTGTTCAAATATTTGACTGAATATAATTATGACATTTAATATCCAAAAGTGGCTACACACAATGTTTCTGCCTGGTGGGGTGTTTGCAGCATCCCAGCAGCTTATCAAACAACACTCCCCCGAAAGCACGGGATGCTGACGGCACAGCCGGCTACAAGCTTGCAGCACGTACAGCAGCAACAGCCAATCAGGAGCCAGGACCAGTCAGCATCCTGTAGCAGGAACATCCATATTTGAAACGTTGTCCGTTCCCATGGCAACCCCTTTGAGACTTTTTACTACATATATTGTACGAGTCTGGACCTGCAAAAACGAATTTCTAAGAAAGAAAAAAAGCCTATTTTAGACTTTGCTAGTTATAAAGAACATTTTTCGTACACCATTGAGAGATTTCTTGCTTATAATAAGGCAGTAGGCGCTTACATGCTGACATTTCTTTGTGGAACATTTCCCCCTTTTGAGAAGTGTGAAATTAGATCACCTCATTTTTCCGGCACCTTAAGTAGACCGAACGGCGTGAAAAAGAAGAGACACAAATCCGTAACCGAGTGAGAAGTGTGAGAATTTAACAACTTTCTGACCACGTTGGACGTGGTGAGGAAGTGGTGAGGAAGTTGCGAGGAAGTGGTGAGGAAGTGGTGAGGAAGACAAGGACACGTGTCTTCCTCCGCGTTTATATTTACTGTACTGATGCTGCACATGCACGCACATGCACACACGCACACACGCACGCACGCACGCATACACACACACACACACACACACACACACACACACACACACACACACACACACACACACACACACACACACACACACACACACACACACACACACTGTCACTTCCATACTCTTGCACAACTGCGCATCCCTCTTACGCGACTCTTGTTAGAAGGACGGTAATAATGTGAAGAAAAGCTGACAGCGTCTTCTCCTCTGCTGGATTATTTTAATTACTATTAATATGATCCCAGTGAACGTAGTTGACACTTTCTGTCTGGTTTCACGACACGACGTTGAGCCACACGCTGGTTCAGGAAGCCGGAAGGACAGACGGTAGTTTTCTCTCTTGCTTGGGACGTTATGTTTAGATGTTTAGGCCATTGGAGTAAAATCGGGGCCCGACTTCACAAACGTTTTACAGAACGCCAGTATGTAAGCAGCTAATGTCAACTAGATTTAGGAATATTAGGCTTATTTCTATATTTATTTATTTATTTATTTATTTATTTATTTATTTATTTATTTATTTATTTATTTATTTATTTCAGATCCCCATTAGTTGCTAATGAAACTATTCTTCCTGGGGTCCAACAGTACAAATATACATTTCTATAAAACTTTTACAGTACAATATAAAATGTTAGTTAAACAGAATATAACAAAGTAGATAACAAGTACAAAGAACAACAACTAAAAAGAAAAACAAGACAAAAAAACAAAAACAAATAAAAACTAAAGATAATAATAATCAGAAAACAATGAAAAAAAGAAAATGAATTTTCCTAAATGAAAAAAACGTAAATGAAAAAAACGTAAATGAAAAAAACGTAAATGAAAAAAACATAACAAATAACAACCAAAAACAGATAGATTAAAGATAAATCCAAGTACAAGTAAAGATAAATAAGTGCATACTAGATGAGGCAAATACAAAAACAAAAACAAAAAAACAAAAAAAATACGTATTTCAATAGAAATGATATGGGCTATATGGGCTGTTTTTACAGTGTTTATAAGGTACAACCAGTTTGGTTGGTTTTGGATGGATTTATTTCATTATAAAGTCCTTTCATGGCTTGCTTGTGTTGTTTTAAGGACCAGCCGTGTGAAACTCTGGTCTCAGACAAAAGACCCGGGATAATCCCAGCAGACGCTCCACTTCACACCGAGGATGTTTCTACAAAATAAAGTTCTTTAGATCCTCAAAGTCAAATAAGAAACATGATTGTGTATGACATTGACAGCAGCACAAACGGGTTTCCGCCACACCAAAGGAACGCGGCGAGAGGGTTAACGTCCAGGAAGGCCGAGTGTGACATCCTCTTTATATTGTATGAAAGGTCTTTATTGCTGATGTCCTGCCTTCTGTGTCTTCCTCAGGAGGGAAAGAAGCAGTTTGACAAGGAAACAGAGCGGTATTACTCCGTGCTGGAGAAAAACCTCAGCCTGTCCTCCAGGAAGAAGGAATCCCACCTGCAGGAGGTAAAACTCTCAAACCCGGCAAGGCCACGGCGAGTTCTTCCTCCCTCACGCGAGGTAACGTTGAGTAACGCGTGTTGTGGCTGTTTCTGCTGCAGGCCGACACACAGATGAGCAAGGACAGGCAGGTCTTTTACGACGCCTCCCTGCAGTATGTGTTTAAGATCCAAGAGGTGCAGGAGAGGAAGAAGTTTGAGTTCGTGGAGCCGGTGAGTTGTTTATGACGGCCTGTCTCAGGTGCATGCTGGGACACGGCCCCCAACACAGTCTTTCATCTCAGCAAAACACCAGCCAGCTGATGAGGCCTGACGCTGCACAGATATGGAGTAGCAACTGCAGCCAGGCCGCGAGCAAGTGTGTGCATGTAAATCGTGGAAAAACAACTGAGCCTCAAAAGCACGCGTTACACACTTTGTTTGGCCGGTGATAAAAATGTTTTAATGATAGATATCGGTGCGGCCTGCTTCCTGTTTCTCTGGCTGCTCTTCCTGCACGGAGGTTTCTTCCGGCTGACGGAGAGGAAAAGTCTTTGTTGTAAAGTAAACACGGGCAGCAGCGCAAACATGGGGCAGAGTTGGGGAGTTTTTCTTCTCTAGAGGCTGTTTTGATTGATCGTCCAGATGACTGACACTGGTTATTTTATAATCCCTTCGTTATGTTCTTCCCTCCCAAGCCCTGGGCTGACACTTCTGTCTCTCCCTCTGATCCTCAGTTATTAGCCTTCCTGCAGGGGTTGTTTACCTTCTACCACGAGGGCTACGAGCTCGCCAACGAGTTCGAACCCTACAAGCAGCAACTCCAGTTCAACCTGCAAAATGTAAGAATTAAAAACCTCAACAACAAATCTGCTCCTTCTGTAACATCTAAACTCCCTCTGCTGTCTCTTCTCTCTGTATTTCAAGCATCGAAAGCAAATATTTGTGAGAATCACCTGGTGAGCATGACTCGTGTCTTGGAAATGAGTCATGTTTTACTTCCTCTGGAGTTCAGAATTTATATTTAACCTGCAAGTCAAAGTTCAGTAACGTGGAAAGAAAACATGGTCGTCTTTAGCTAATCATTAATAACTTATTGTTTTGCATTTCTCAAAATGTATTAGTTCTTTGATGTAATCGTTGCTGCCTCAGGACATGTCGACATTAAACAACACAAGTGACTGAATTTTAAATACTTTTAGGAGGCGTCCTCTAGATCAGGGTTGTTTTTGAGTCATTCCCAACTCCCCTCCTTTACGGCAACACGATGACACATCTCCATGACGACACTGACTCAGGGTGGACATCACTGCCGACGCCACTGAGAAACTCAGGAATGTGATGACAGAAGAGGAAAGGAGTGACTCAACAACAGACCCAACAACTTAATATCTAAACTTAATGGAGGAACCGCTGGGTTATACTGTAAATAGCAAACGTTTGATGTTAAATACTGGATCCACTGATCCTGGATGAGCATTTTTTAAGGATTCTTGTGAGTTTGAATATTAAAATCTGCAGTCGTTTTCCATAATCAAATCAAATCAAATCAAACTTTATTTATAAAGCACTTTTTATACATAATAAAATCAATATTTAACATAGAAAAACTCACACACTCATGGTTAAAAACACACATCTGGTCATTTTCACACACCTTGCTTTAATACCCACACAACAGCACACATATACATATAATACCTGGCTTGACGCTGAGGTGAGGATCCCAATGATGAAAAGCTCTTAACACATGAAAAACTAAAATAAACCTGAGAACAAAATGAAATAAAAGTTAATATAAAAGAATAAGTACATAATAAAATAATTGAAATAATAAGTTGTTAAAATGGATAACAATAGGCAAGGCAAGTTTATTTGTATAGCACAATTCAACACAAAGTAATTCAAAGTGCTTTATATCAACATTAAAAGCAGCAAGACACAATTAAACAGTAACGAGTCAATTAAAAAGGGACATAGAAATAAGAAAGTTATACAATACAGTGAAATGAAATAGAATAAATAAAAAATAAAATGATAAGAAAAGAGGTAAAATAATAAAAAGCACAAGTTGTTAAAAAGTAAGGGCAGTAGAGTACAGCAGGTACTCTAAAACTAGACCAAACTAATAAAATAAATACAATTCAGTTATAAGATGAACTAAAAACGAAGGTCTTGTCTGCATAATGATTCTCAAGGATGAATCAACCCTGGAAATTACGGTCTGCAAGTTTTGGGAAAAATGAATGATGGGCGGACATTTCCGTCTCTCTTCCGTGTTTGTTGTTCAGGCTCGCAACAACTTTGAAAGCACCCGCGCTGAAGTTGAGAGGCTGATGAAGAGGATCCGTTCTGCCGAGGAGGACTTCAAGGCCCCCAGCCCGTTTACCATGGAGGGATATCTGTACATCCAGGAGAAACGTAAGATATATTCTCTTCTCTCATCTCTCATTGATGCTGTTAGAAAAGTTAAATGCATGAAGATGTGTCTCATGTGACATCAAGGTCCGCTGGGAAGTGTGTGGACCAGATACTACTGTACCTACGAGAGGAGCGCCAAGACGTTCACCATGAGCAGCCCGGAGACTCGACCGGCCAGCAGACAGGTGTGCAGCAGCACATGCACACACACCAACACACATTTATCCTTCACTGGGCATCAATACCAACCAAAGATTGCAGATTTCCAGATTCCTGCCTCCTCAGAAGCAAAACTGTCAAGTTTTGGATTTAAAGGGAATTTTCCGCCACCCGCTGTCCCACCAGCCCAACCGAGGTCCAGTATCTTACATTTTAAGACAGGTTTACTAGAAATCTAAAATATCTACCTGTTAACCACTTACACACTACAATTATGTGCTCAGAATCTGACAGGCGACCTTTGACCTTTGACTATGTGTGTAATTCCTAAAATAGTGCCTCAATGAAAACACAAAGGGAATTAAAGCATATTTATTTATTTATTTTAAATATTTAAATATATTTAAATAGTTTATATACATATTGATTGTCTTCAAGTGAAACATTATTTAGGAAAGTAAATTTGGTTTCCCATTTTTAGAGATATTTACATGAAGTCTTCGCTTTTTTGGCAGAAATGCCTTCCCTCTCGTTACTTCCATCCATCTCTCCGACTTGTTCCGAGTTTTCTCTCGTTGTCGCCACTAACCTCGCGAGAAGATTTTTTTTTATTGTGCGCTTCGAGAAAAAAGTCGAAATGTTGAGAATAATGTTGAAATACAATTTCGATAAAAAAGTCGGAATGTCGAGAATAATGTTGAAATACAATTTCAAGAATAAAGTCGAAATTTCGCCCTTTTTCTCAACATTTCAACTTTATTCACGAAATTTTGACTTTTTTCTCAACATTTCGACTTTTTTCTCGAAATTGTACTTCAACATTAATCTCGACATTTCGACTTTTTTCGCGACCTTTCGACTTTTTTCTCGAAGTGCATAATGAAAAAAAAATCTTCCACCTCTAAAATATTATTTTTCTCCTGCCTGGCCCTAATACTCTTCTGTACATTTACAACCCTTCAACAATTTTGCTGTAATATCTGCTGTATTATTGGACCTTTTTCTCGAAGTGCATAATGAAAAAAAAATCTTCCTATTCTAAAATATTATTTTTATTTTTCTCCTGCTTGGCCCTAATACTCTTCCGTAGAATTCAGTTTGGAGAGGCACAATAATAATTTTTTTTAATTATTATATTATATAACTGGAAATTTACAGGAAAATACTAATAATGGAGGACGGCGGGAAAGAGAAATACGGTAGACAGAAGCACGTCAGAGCAGCAGAAAGTCTTAAACTACTTAAGCTTGTACATGTTTCAGCACATGCAGAAAGTCCTGGCAGCTTTGCACGAAACCATTTCTTTTCTAAGGTATTAAAAGATCCGAGTCACTTCCAGACTGTGTATCGTATCACTGTGTTGGCAGAATGGCGTGGTGAACGGCAGCCCCGAGATGTTCAGGCTGCGCTCGTGTGTCCGAAGGAAGACCGACTCAATCGACAAGCGCTTCTGCTTCGACATCGAGGTGGTGGAGAGGTGAGTGGTGTCACCGCTCAGGTGCTGCAGATCTCTCATGAATAAACGGAGGTGTGGCTGCTTCTCTGAGCTCACACGTCGGTCTTCACCTGCAGACACGGCGTCATCACTCTGCAGGCGCTGTCGGAGCCAAACAGGCGGCTTTGGATGGAAGCGATGGACGGAAAAGAACCGGTATGAACTCATCCATCCCTTCATAAATGCTAATGTATCGTGAGGAGAAAAAGACAGCTTTTAATGAAACACAATATTTGCCTCTGTCCTTCATCAGATTTACACTCTTCCCTCGCTACTCAGTAAAAAAGAGGAGAGTAAGTATCAAGTTTAAGTCTGAAAGTCTCCTTATTCCTATGTTTTCATCGATTTATTTTAGCCTCAGAAATGAAGGTAATGATGAAATGATCTGTTTCGCAGCTTTTCTCAACGAGGCTGGCTTCAACTTTGCTAAGAAGTGCATCGAGCTGATTGAATCCAGAGGTATTAATCCACCTTGAACTGTTCAAACGAGAAGCCTGACCTTCATCAGTGTGTATTGGATGCATCTGTGAGGCTTTTCTTTCCGATACCCTGCAGGTATCACCACGCTGGGGCTCTACAGGACGGGAGGAGTGAACTCTAAAGTGCAGCGGCTGATGACGAGCGTGTTCGGTGTGTCGCTGCTTCACATTCAATTCAATTCAATTCAATTCAATTCAATTCAATTCAATTCAATTCAATTCAATTCAATTCAATTCAATTCAATTCAATTCAATTCAATTCAATTTTATTTATATAGCGTCTATTACAACAAAAGTTGTCTCTAGGATCTTTCCAGAGACCAGAACACGATCCCCGAGCAGTTATTACATAAACAATGGCAGGTAAAAAAACTCCCCTAGTGGGAGAAAAACCTTAAGCCAAACAGTGGCAAGAAAAACTCCCCTTTAGGAGGAAGAAACCTGGACCAGGACCTGGATCATAAGGGACATTCATTCACATCCATGCCAGTATCCGTTATCCATGCCCACATTTAAATAACTCATCTTCTGTCCTGCAGCGTCCACGGCTCCTGCTGACATGCAGCTGGACGCAGACGCCTGGGACAACAAGACCATCACCAGCGGCCTCAAGGACTACTTCAGGTCAGAGGCTCCAATAATGCAGAAAATAATACAGTAAAACTGTTGAAGGGTTGTAAATGTACAGAAGAGTATTAGAGCCGGGCGGGAGAAAAATTATATTTTAGAGGAGGAAGATTTTTTTTTCATTATGCACTTCGAGAAAAAAGTCGAAAAGTCGCGAAAAAAGTCGAAATGTCGAGAAAAAAGTCGAAATGTCGAGATTAATGTTGAAGTTCAATTTCGAGAAAAAAGTCGAAATGTTTAGAAAAAAGTCAAAATTTTGTGAATAAAGTTGAAATATTGAGAAAAAAGGCGAAATTTCGACTTTATTTACAAAATTTTGACTTTATTCTTGAAAAGGTATTTCAACATTATTCTCGACATTTCGACTTTTGTCTCGAAATTGTATTTCAACATTAATCTCGACATTTCGACTTTTTTCTCGAAGTGAACAATAAAAAAAAAAATCTTCCCCTCTCAAATATTTTTTGTATCCTGCATGGCCCTAATACTCTTCCGTAGTAAATGTGTATTTCCTGCTGCGTGTGTAGATGTCTGGCCGAACCGGTGCTGACGTACCGGCTGCACAAGGAATTCATCCGAGCTGCCAGTAAGATCCTCAACGCGAAACAGCGTAGAAACGTTTAAACGATGGTGAACGTGGCGGAAAAAGGAAAAGCTCATTGTCTTGTCTCCCAGAGTACGACGACCACAAGTACCGCGTGAGGGCGATCCACGCACTCGTGCACAAACTCCCGGACAAGAACAAGGTCATGTTGGACCTCCTGACCAGCCACCTCCTCAAGTACGTGCTCGTCCCGGCGTTTTCCCAGCATGCTCTGCGGTGACGTGTTAACGGGGTTCTCTGGGTCCAGGGTGTCGTCTCACAGCGACCAGAACCAGATGACCGTGTCCAACCTGGGGATGATATTTGGGCCGACGCTCATGAGGTCGCAGGAGGAGACGGTGGCCGCCATGATGAACATCAAGTTCCAGAACATCGTGGTGGAAATCATCATCGAGAACCACGACAAGGTGCACTCGCCTGCATTTGTCTACCTGGAATTTAGCTAAAGCTTGCTAAACTGGTAGACAAAACCCTGATGAAAATGTTTTATTGTGCTTTTATTGAATCTGTTATTTCATTTTGTATCATTTGTTGGTATGGAAATCTTGCCAGCAAGGAAAAAAACTCCCTGGGGAGAATTGTGAAGTTCAGCAGTCTGGACGAAATTTTTCATTCTCAGGTAGCAAAGTCCATTCGCAGGGACGATACTCACTCTCTTAACCAAGAATTAGTGCTGTCAGGCGATTTAAAAACATAATCTAATTAATTACATGATTTATAATTAATTAATCTAATTAATTGCATTAATCTCATATCTACTAAAGGTCCCCAAATAAAGAATTCGAATTCTAGGACATTGCAAAATTGCAGTGCATGACTAATCAAGTGAATACACTAAGAAGAGAAGATTTGAAATTCACATTTTTATTGGTGAAGTGTGTTTCATAAATTATTAGGAAAATTATTTTTTACAAAATGTACAAATCACCGCGTCCTTGTTGATAGTCCCGTCTTCTTTCTTTTTATACATAAACTTGCCGTTCAAAGGCCCCAGCAAAGATTTTCTCGCCTCGCTCCCCTGAGTTGTCCAGGTCTGTCACTGCTTTGTTAGTTTGACTAGCAGCAGGAGTGAAGTGACCTGCCACTGCCAAGTGGACTACGGGTCCCTCAATGGGCCAAATTTAAAATACTCGCGCATTTTGCTACTCATAATTAATTGCGTTAATTTTCATAACGCGTTACTTAGCAGTGTAATTAATTAATCTAATTAACACGCTAAACTGACAGCCCTACCAAGAATATAAGCTTCTTCCCTCTGGCCTTCGCATAACTGTTCCGCCAGCTACAAAAAATCGATACAAATTTTCCTTTGTGCCTCTCTCCATTAAGGCTTTGAACGCTGCAG
The DNA here is from genome assembly GCF_033807715.1 of Cololabis saira. NCBI lineage: Eukaryota > Metazoa > Chordata > Actinopteri > Beloniformes > Belonidae > Cololabis > Cololabis saira. The sequence goes on along the minus strand of NC_084600.1, from coordinate 13,734,596 downwards.
AGAAGATGAGGTAATTGTGGCTCTGTTTTTAGAACCTGGTCCATGCTGCCACCTGTGTTGTTGAAATGTATTTAAAACTATTTATGCTGATCCGTAGTTTCCCTTTTTATTGCTCTCCCTCCTGGTGTTCTGTGGACTATGAGCTTGGTCCATCTGATGTAGTTTTTCTCTGCTCGCATCATGTATATTTTTATGTCTGAACGTAGCTGTATGATGAATGTGTGCTGAATGTTTATATCTGCTGCAAACCTAATCGCCCCTCAAGGGACAAATTAATAAAGTAAAGTGAAGTGAAGTGAAGTGAAGTGCATGTGCACGGTAGCACGCACGTGGGCGCGGGCCACCGCTAACGGGTTTGTTCCTGGTCTTCAGGTGTTTGGAGAAGCCCCGGACCTGACGGTGCCGCTGCCTCAGGCCCCGTCGTCGCGGTCCACCCCCCGGAGGAGCAAAGCCATCTGCCTGTCCTCCGGGAAGAGGCGGGCCCGCCTGTACCCCCCCGCCCTCTGCCTGGCCGACAACGACAGTGAGTCTTAGCAAAACCACATCCTCAGCTCAAATCAAATCAAATCAAATCAAATCAAATCAAATCAAATCAAATCAAATCAAATCAAATCAAACTTTACTTGTATAGCGCTTTTCATACAAAATAAAAAATGCAGCGCAAAGCGCTTTACATAAAACATAAAACTTAAAGGGGACCTATTATGAAAAACATGTTTTCTCTTGCTTTAACATATATAAAGTGGTCTCCCCTCAGCCTGCCAACTCAGAGAAGGAGAAAAGCAACCAGATTCTGCAGTGTCTGTACAGCCGCCCGGATGATCCGTCCAGTGTGATGTGGATCTACGAGCCGTTCAGATTCTGCTCCCGTCGTTACGTAACGACGGAGTGATTTACATTGGTTGGCCTCCGATGCGTGAAACCACACCCACAAATAACTCTGCTGGCTGCTAAGGAGTAAAAATGAGTTTTAAGATGAGATTTAAAAACAGCCATAGAAGGAGCCCGGGCATATGTGCAGCTCGGCCCAGAACCAGGCCCGGGACTGCAGAGGACCGGTACTGTCAGGGGCGCAGCTTGTGAACAGGCAAGGCAGGCAACTGCTTGGGCCCCCGAGTTTTTGGGGGGCCCATGTGGCCCAAAAAAAAAAAAAATCTTTTTTTTTTTTTATTTTTAATAATTACTTTTATTACAAAAGTGTTTCCTATCAGGGGTTTTGAGGACTAAAAAAGTATTGAAGGCTGTTTTTACTGTACAGATCTCAAAATGTGGTAACCACAATGACCACATCCTCCTCCTTAAACAAACATAAGGCAATTATCAATGACATCTCAGTAGCCAGTAAGAAACCTCCCTTAAGGGGCCCCATGTTGTCATTCCCATGATCACGGCCATCCACCTGTACACAGTGTCAAAAAAAAAAAAAAAAAAACTACACACAGTGTTGTGTGTGTAAATTAGCAGTGTGTAAATAAATATAAATTTCATAAAGTTTTCGTTGGTCTCAGTTTATTATAACATATTGGTGATGAACGCTGGTTTGAGGGGCCCCCTAAAAATTTTTGCCTAGGGCCCCAACAGACCCTAGAATCGCCTCTGGGTACTGCAGAGCCCCTGTCCTGTAGAGGCCCGGTCCCCCCTGCTCTAGTCTATGGACATTTAAAAGAGCTGAGATGTAAGAAGGTGCAAGACCATGGAACGATTTAAAAACAAATAGAAGAATTTTAACATTGATCCAATAACGGACGGGGAGCCATAAGATTAATAGACTCTTACAAATGCTTCAATTAAAGTCAACTGTGTAAGTCCTGTGTAGTCCTGTTTAAGTTATAGGTCTTGAAACAAGCGTAAGTCCGTGTGCAGCGTTCATAGTTCCCATCTCTGCTTATCAGTAAAAGCATTCCAGGAAGTGAAAACAGGAAGCGCCGCCATCGATCTTAAAGGTCACAACCAGCTAGACTTGTATTCCAGACCACCTAAACCGAGACCAAGACTCTACCAAGACCAGAGTATCAAGACCAAGACTAGTTCAACTCAAGACCAAAAACAAACCCAGTAATGTCCTGATCCTGCGTGATTGTAGAACATCATCCTGGTTCAGCTAGTTTCCATATGAGCTTGTATTCAACTGCAGCACAATAACACAGAGAAGTGGATGATGATGTTGAACTCACTATAAATGTTTTCATCCATCAGCTGAGATCAGATATGTGTGGCGACTGCACTACCGCTATTTCTACACTATTGGAGGATTGACTCCAGTGCTTTTAAGGATTGACACGACTACTAACTAGTCCCAAAGTCCTCTAGCAGAATAACCAGCTCCAACACCCCCCTCCACCTCAGAAAAGGAATGAATAGTAAATGTTACTGATTTAAAATGGACTTTATCTGGACATGAAACCTGAATTTTAAATATTAAAGATACCAGAATCAGAATCAGCTTTATTGGCCAAGTTTGAACAGGCCAGACAGGGAATTTGACTCCGGTTATTTAGCTCACTGTACCCAGATTTAAATAGTAGCAAACAGTAAATAGACAAAAGTGGCTCTTATTAACATATATACAATTAAAAAAAAGTGGTGCAGCAGTATGAGGTAGACATGGTTATTGAAAGGTGCATTATTAAAGCATATGATTGTTTTTTTTTATTATTATTATTACTATTATTATTATTATTATTATTATTATTATTATTATTATTATTATTATTATTATACACACAATTATCGACTTGAAATTGCATTATTTACCATTATAGTAATCAGATTACACCGTATATCAGATGCTAAATCAATCACAACAATATCAATTATTATTCATATACAGTAAATACAGACACATGCAGATGCACCAAAACATTAAATCAGATTCAAAATACAAATAGTTTACAAAACTGTACATTAATAAGAGGAAGAACTGCTGATCACCAGATACTGTCACCTTGGTGGAAACGACATCTCGAGACCTACAAGTCTACAACCAGCAGAGGATCATTTACACGGATAAACCCAAATTATTACTTAAAAAAAACTAGTTAAGTAGTTTATCTAATTATACCAAATTTATGAATAGTCATCATTTATTATTCTAAATGAAGCTCTCCTGTAAACATGTAGAGCATCACAGTAATCAAGTATGCATTGTTTCTTTTTTTAGGCATACGAGTTACATCTTATTTAATACCACTGAGCCGAAGTTACATTTTAGCCTTTCAAGATTTGAAGTGTCTTAAAAGCTCAATATCTTAATGAGGATCTTAATGCCCCCCCCAGGTGACACGTTCAGCAGCAGCTCCAGCACCCCGATGGGCAGCCAGGAGTCTCTCTCCTCCCACTCCTCGGAGAAGAACGGGGCGTCCCAGACGTCTCCTCCGTCCTCTCCCGCCGCCGAGCCCGGCTCGCCCGGCTCGCTCGACTCGCCCGGCGCCTCGCCGTCGTCTCCTCCCGCAGCAGAACCCCCCGACCCGTGCGAGGGGAAGGAGCCGCCGGAGCCAGGTCACCTCTCCTCCTCCCGTTCCCTGGCTCCAGCCGAGCAGCCGCCCTCCGTGTCGTCCTCCACGTCCTCTCTGCTCTCGGCCGTGGAGCGGTCCTTCAACAGGAACTCTATCACCTCCTTCTCCTCTCTGAAGGAGTCCCCATCTCCCTCCAGGGCGTCGGCGTCCACCGCCTCCATCCGGCACTCGCCGGGAGAACAGGCCTCGTCCCTCGGGGAGAGAGCGCCGTCCGTCTCCTCCCTGAAGAGCTCTCGCTCAGCCGATCAGAGGAACGCCTCGGATGCTGCCGGAGCAGAAACCCGAGCCGCAGACTCGACCTCCGCTCAGCAGCTCAACGCCGCCTACAGGACCGCCTCCTCCTCCTCCTCGTCCTCCTCTTCACTGTTTCCCTACCAGCTCTCCGCCTCCTCCTCCCTCACCTCCCTGCACATCTCCGAGGGTACGTTAGTCGGAAGGTTGAAGCAACCTCTCAAGTTCAGGTGCTTCTCTGAAACTGATGGTGTGTTTGTTTGCAGACTACAAGAGCTGCCACGGATCCATGCACTCGCTCATGTCCCTGGACCCGCAGGACGCCACGCGGGTGCGGAAACACATGCGCTCCGGGTCCGACCTGACCCCCAAACGCACGGCAGCCGCCTCCAGCAACGGCTACCAAAGGCCCGTGTCACTGTGAGTGTCTCTTGAACTGAATTGTCTTTATTGCAGGGCTGGGGATCCATTCAGATGTCAAGAATCGATTCGATTCCGATTCTTAAGATTCAGAATCGATTATTAAGATTTGATTCGATCCGATATTGGTTTGGGTTAGTGTTATTAAAACTGTTGTTTGAGCTGTTGCATGAAATAATATATTACTGTAGTTCTGCAACATATTAATACTAGTATTATATTGAGATTCAACAGCAAGTATTGGCAGCTAATGATGCTGTAAGGACCAATCAGCTCCCAGAATGCTGATAGAACTGCTTTCAGAAACATTGTGTGGCAGAATTATCAAACAGATCCAGGGCAGCAAACAGAGGCCGGATGAAATCTTTTTTTTTTTCCCACATTCCGTTTTTTTTTCTTCCATTTTCGATCTTTTTCGGTTTTTAATTTTTGAGAATTTGGTTTTTAGAATTTTATGCAAATGTAACCCCAATACAGTGTATAAAGTAATGAAATATAGACAATTTATGCAATTATAACTGAAAACTTTAATGTTTTCATACATTTAAACATATTTAAAGCAAAAACATGTCACCAGTTATTCTCGTGTCCAACAAAACATTCCTTTTTTGGGCATAAACAAAAAAAATACCAAAAGTTGTAATGTAATGACGGAATCAAAACGATTCTTCACATTTGAATCGATCCCCAGCCCTAGTTTATAGATAAAGGTTTTTGTGGCGTTAAGCACTGTTATAGCCTTTGGATAAAAACAGTTTTTAAGTCTGTTAGTCCGAGCCTTCAGAGACCTGAAACGAGGGCAGTAATTCCAAGTGCTGGTGACCTGACGAATCCCTCAGGATGTTTTTGGCCCTGCTGAGACAGCGAGAGCTGCACAGCTCTTCCAGGGGGGGGGGTAGTGAGCAACCAATGATTTTTTGGGCTTTGGCACAAACCAAACACACACATGCACTAAGTCAGGGTGCTTTCTAGTGAGCAACGGTAGAATGATCACACGGCACCGACCCTTGCGACATGTCAGCGACCCACATCAGACGTTGGTCCCGAAATATAAGGATCAGCTGTCAGAGAACTTTACCTTAATAACAAATGATTGTTTACTTTGGAAAGAAATGCTGATGTTGACATCAGCCTGATGCCTTCAGGCTCCACGCGGAGGCATGCAGCCAATTAATTCAACCACGGGATGTCACGCATCAACAAACCGCAGGCATCGCTATTAAGACAGAAGAAGTCAGACCAGTGCTTCCCGCCAACCACCTACTTTTGACCGTAAAAGTTTAAGTTGGGATGAGGAAGTAAGAGTGTGGTTTTGTGCAGCTTTTAAGAACTGACTCCAGTAATGATACTTCCTCCTGATCTGGCTCAGGAGCTGTACTGCAATGTTTCTCAACCGGGGTCCGCAGACCCCTAGTGGTCCATGGGCCAAGATTCGCTGACATTTATAGAAATAAATTATTATTTTACTTAAATGTGGCCGAGACCTTTATCCACCTGAACTACATGACCTTCACAAGTGTAATTCGTTGTATTTTAATAAGAAATATTGCACCCGTTTGCTTTGTTGAAGTTACTGCATGAAACTGTTGATACCAACGTAACACAATCTGCATCCTGTTCACATTATGAGCACGCCCTAACATTTCAGTGGGCTTGATTTCTTTAAAATGCTTTTATTGTAAAATATATGAAGGAAGCTGTTGGGGGGGAAAGCTTATTAACTTGCAAAGTTAAAGTTAGTACTTGAAATTGCAGTAACGTTACGAAAAAAAACTAAGAAAACTAAGAAGAAGAAGATGATCAGCAGAGTAACGCAAAGAAAAATAAAAGAACTGATTGATGGCTCGTATTTTAAAAAATACAGGTTGTTCCGAACGTAGCAGACTCTGAGCCACTGTAAAAAGAAAAAGAAACAGACGGCAAAAAGAGACTTTATAAAGAAGAATATTTTTATTTTTTATTTATTTAACCTTTATTTAACCAGGTAAGTCAGTTGAGAACACTTTCTCATTTACAATGACGAGCTGGGCAAGAGGCAGCACAAAGAGTCAAGCACATACAATCACAGTGAAACAATCAAACATGATATACAGTATAAAAAACACACAACTCTTGAAATAAATATGAGTAAAAAGTGGTAGAGCTGGTCCGGAAGAATCGTTATAAGAAGAACATGTTATATATATAATATACAGAGGTGTCAAGAAACGAAGTACAAATACTTTGTTACCTTACTTAAGTACAAATTTTGGTTATCTATACTTCACTGGAGTAATTATTTTTCAGATGACTTTTTACTTTTACTCCTTACATTTTCACGCAATTATCTGTACTTTTTACTCCTTACATTTTAAAAACAGCCTCGTTACTCTATTTCATTTCGGCCTTTAAAAAAAAACTATCCAGTTAAATTGTGAATTTGGTTGTGGTTGTTTCAGATGTTCTTGTCCAGTTTTGTTCTTACATCCGTTCCCTCAGATTCCTGCAACTAAACTTGGATGTACATTCCAATAAAGGTTAGGATAAATGATAACATGCCTCTGAAGTTTGACTTTTTGCACCATTACAATACTTATAGGCAACTAGTCATCATATCTCCTGCTCTCTGAAACACATGTTAATGCTCAATAGTACACATATATGGTTCTTTAATATATTTGCATTATACTAAGACGCATTCATTTTCAATGGCTTTTGTCCTTAATGGCTTTTTTCCCCCTTACATTACTTTTACTTTTATACTTTAAGTAGTTTTGAAACCAGTACTTGAGTAAAAAACTTGAGTTGATACTTCAACTTCTACAGGAGTATTTTTAAACTCTAGTATCTATACTTCTACCTGAATAATGAATGTGAATACTTTTGACACCTCTGATAATATATCATGTTGGGATTTACAGAAACTGATTCCGACCCTCAGAAGCCTCCGTGTGTTTTATGTGGAGAGGTTCTGTCAAACCGGGCCATGAAAGCAGCACTATTGCAGCGATCAGAGTTGGTCAGATATTCAGGGGTCCCGGACCCCTAAAAGGTTGAGACCCACTGATCTCCTGCAGATGACGGCTCTGTGTTTGTGTGTTGCAGATTATCAGCCAGACCGCCGAAGCGAGAGAGCTCCGTGTTCTCCTCCGCTCTGGACATTTGTCCCTCAGGAAGGTACCTGGACTCTGAGGACATTTGACATCATCGCCCATGAAATAAAACATGATCAGATGAAATGCTGCTTAAGTCCTAAATCTCTGTTTCCACTGACTTGTTGCAGAGAAGCCACAGCTCTGTATTCCTGCGAGGCGGAGCACAGCCATGAGCTCAGCTTCCCACAGGGGGCGCTGCTCTCAAACGGTAAGATGTCATGTTCCTGGGGGACCCAAAAGTTTTCTGTAGATCTTCTACATCCGCTTTTAAAGTGGGATCTTATTATTTAGTGCATCCACATCAAGATTTGATTTCTATATGCAAATAAGCCAAATCAGCAGCTGGCTGGACCCTTACGGCTACTTCCTGTTACTTTGGTAACATTTGCTTCAGTTTAGAGCATCTTTCTTTGTCCAAAGTAAGTAATGTAAGTATCACATCTGTCCAGCTTTGGTTTATAAGGACAGATTATGATGTAATTCAGTGATCAGTTATTAGAAAGTTGGCAGCAATTCAAAAAAAAGTTGGGTGTAATCTTGTAATATTAATACTGTTCGCATTTTTTATAGTTATTGCACTTACATTTAAAAACCTTACAAATGTTGCTGCTACATATTCAATTAAAACACATTTATTTGGAATACACTTAAATTGAATGTATATTTGTAGATTTCATTATCAAGAAAAAAGACCCGATGCTGGAACCAGGATCAGCTGACGGGACGTTTGGTTCGGATAAAAAAACATTGGTCTAATTATAATTATTATATATATATTATTATTATTGTTCAGGAGCCATATTTGTAGAAGTGTGGTTTTCTTTACTTGTTAATGTGATTTGAAAATCAGTTTTCATCTTATAAGTATTAATTAATTAGCGTTAGGTAAGTTGTTCTGCACGCGTTTTACTCCTTTCACCTAAATGTGACACTGAACTACATAAAAATAGTGTTTTTTGACAATTAAAACATGATTATAGAAATAGATATTATAAGTATAAGATTATTGTTGCTTTAAATATGGACTCAGAGTTAATGTGAGCATCCTAACTAAACCAATAAGACTTATAAAGAGTAAAGTCCCCACGTCTACACCTGATGGGATTTGATTGGCCGGTCTCTGGCGCTCTCTGTCCTCACTGGCTGAGTTGAGGTGTTTGTGTCTGCAGTGTGTCCGTCGGTGGAACCGGGCTGGCTGCAGGCGACGTACAAAGGCAGAACGGGCCTCATCCCTGAAAACTACATCACGTACGCCTGACTGACCTGATGATGTCATCTGACTGACCTGATGATGTCATCTGACTGACCTGATGATGTCATCTGACTGACCTGATGATGTCATCACTGAAGCGAAAAGATTTCTCTGAGATTTTGGGAATCAGCAACAAAGATTAACTGTGACTATTATTTCTGACTACTGTGGCAAAAGATCAATAATGATGTTCTGTATATATCTGTATTATGACTTTTCTAAACTGCCTTTTACGCAGTAGATGTTGATATTTAACTTGACTTCACCTCAGGGTGCTCGGCGGTTCCTGCCGTCTCTGCAGGTGATTCGTACTCAGTAATTGTGTTTAACAGGTACATGGAAACTAGTTCCGTCAGTCTTGATAATTTATGTAACTATATGTCTTGAACGTAAAGCATCAACACCTCTGTGCCTTCAACTGTATGAGCTGCTGGTTCAAATCCTGCCTCCATGCATTTTTTTCTTTGTGCTCTGTCAGCTGTCAGAATAAATCATCGAACAAAGGACCAGTTCAGATTCATGATTCTTGTGTTTGTTCATGATCATTTCACCAACTTTAACAGAATCTCAGAAACTAGTCCCTAAATCACGGCTCACACACTCTTACTGGGATTCAAGTTTTTATTGGATTTTTTTGAAGAAAGCAGATAGAAAAGTGAGTGACACTGGTTATTAACCCCCCCCCCAGTCCTGTATCAGACATCACAAGTGATAGCTCATAAAAAGAGAATTAATATAGGAAAAAACTGAATAAAATCCCAAGATCTGGTCTGTTGCTTTCAGTTATTTTTAAGCCAGCCGACTGAAGAGACGGCAAAAAAACAAAAAACAGGCTTTTTTTTGTATCTTTAACATCTCAATAATGAAGTCATTTCCAATGTATTGCTCTAAAGACCAAAACATGCCAATACTCAGTACTGGAGATGAGGGGGGATGAGGTGGGATGGCATCCGCCCTGAAATAAAAACGGTCAAAATCATCCCCCCTGTAAAACTGCCATCCTCCTTTCCATCCCTTATGTCATTTCATCAATGGATGTGTTTTACTGCTATTTCAACATTTAGAGTCATCACCAAAAAAATAACACCAGAAAAATGTGACATTTTCACCTGTTTCAGGTAAATTTTCACTTGAAATAAGTAGGAAAATCTGCCAGTGGGACAAGATTTATCTTCTTATTACAAGCAAAAAAATCTTGTTCCACTGGCAGATTTTTCTACTTATTTCAAGTGAAAATCTACTTGAAACAGGTGAAAATTGTTGTTTTTTCCAGTGATGAGTCTTGTTTTAAGTGTAATGAGATTTTTTTTACTAAAATGAGACATTTTAACTAAAAATAAGACAAATATTCTTGTTAAGATTTTGAGTTTTTGCAATTATCCATTTTACTTATCCTGTGAAGGACAGAGTCATATTGATAAGTTCAGAAAAGTGTTTTTTATTGTTGTGTTTTGATGTATTTGATGTAAGCCCAGTGGATATTTAAAGCTTACAGAAGGCTGCATTTAACTGCTGCTATGTCATTCCTGCAGTATTTCTGCAGGTGTTTTGGTCAGTGATATTATTTGTAATATATTATATTATTTGTAATCAGCACAAATTATCTGTCCCCATATGATAAAATCCACCATCCCCCCTGATTTTTTTTTACAACTCGAGTACTGCCAATACTGTCTCTCTAAAAGCTTCAAGGATTATCCACATGTTGGTTATTCTGCATGAGATCCCAAACTCTTGCGTTGTGGTTCAGGAGACGGCTACCGTTTGACTCTGAATCCACATATATAGTTAAATATGTTGACTTAGCAGTGTTTACAGCGTTTTGGGTGACACACATTTCCCACAGGTGGAGCCGGCGGCATCGCTACGGCGACGGAGCGCTCATCTCCCCCAGCCTCCTGAGCAGCCCATCAAGGGTCTCGGTGTGCTGCGACTTCTCCTCCAGCAGCTCGTATCGCAGGCTGGAGATGTCCTGCTTGATCTCCTTCAGCTCACCTGCATCAAAACAAAGCGTCTTCACATAAACGGCCTGATATCACAGCAGTGGCGTCAATTCAGTCGAAGCTAATGTATGGCAAGGTTTTGAGTCACAGAACTTCACTAGAATATCAATCAACACGTCCAGCGAATACTCATCACAGAAGTTTATGTAGCTTATCTGTCTGGTTAAGAAAATTGGAACTTTTTCAAATGCAGTCTCGCTCACTGCAAAAACTCAAAATCTTACCAGGAATATTTGTCTTATTTCTAGTTAAAATGTCTCATTTTTAGCCAAAAAATCTTTTTACACTTAAAACAAGAGTCATTACTAGAAAAATAACTTATTTGACCATTTTCACCTGTTTCAAGTAAATTTTCACTTGAAATAAGTAGAAAAATCTGCCAGTGGGACAAGATTTATCTTCTCATTACAAGCAAAAAAATCTTGTTCCACTGGCAGATTTTACCACTTATTTTAAGTGAAAATCTACTTGAAACAGGTGAAAATGGTTGTTTTTGAGTCTTGTCTTAAATGTAATGAGATTTTTTTTTACTAAAAATTAGACATTTTAACTAGAAATAAGACAAATATTCTTAAGATTTTGAGTTTTTACAGTGTAAAATAACAAGTGAAATCGATCATGTTGTTCTGATTTGCATTTGTAGTTATTCTATATGTATTGAGTAATAGAATAATCAATACAAATTCCATAAATGTATTTAAAAAACAAACATTTACATTTTCCCTTGAAGCCAAGGTGTGGCGGCTGCCATACCTTGGCGTACCCAATTGACGCCCCTGTATCACAGAGATCAGGGACTAACGAGGCTCAGGATTCACACTGACTGCACACAGCGGACAGGAAGTTTATGTAAGCATCTTTCAGTCATCTTTACCCTCAGTAATTTCGTCGCTCTCTTTATCTGCCTGGGCTTTGATGATGTAACGTTTAATCAGTCGTTTCATGATCTTCTGTAAAAAAAAAAAAGGAGACAACATGTACAGAATTATGACAAGTATAAACCAACAGCTGTCACTCAACAAGTGTCTAAAATGTAATGACCCCCAGAGACACACACACCTGGTACCTGGTGTCGTGAGACGGACCTCCGTATCCTGCAGTTTTTGTCTCCCCAAGCTGGAGGATGGATGGAAATGAGTTTGACTGAACAGGAACGTGACGTTTGTCGGGTTAAATGAGCTCCAGGTTGTACGGCGGCAGCACGGCCGCCAGGGGGCGCTGGGCCTCAGCTGAGGCCGAGCTGAGCATTTATATCTAAACAATTACTTTTTATTTTATCTTTATTTTCTGTTCTTCCTTCTTTTTTATATGCTACCTCTTTAGGTTTGCTTTTAATTTTTTGTTGTAATGTACTGTGTATTATGTGTCGGTAGGGTTGCCAACTCCCTGAAAAATAAATAAAGGACACCTCATCTGCAGGGCAGGCCAACCCGGTTGCCTTCACCCTTCCTGGCATGTTGAATTTTTATAGACCCTTTTTTTGAGTGAAATTATTTAATTATTTGACTCAAACCTGGATTGAATTAGATACTTTTGAATGCCATGAACACATGGAAAACAAATTATTATGCAGCAATTAACTTTAATACAAAATAAAAACGAACTGAATAAAATAAGTATCTTTCTTAAACAGAAACCTGTCCTGCTTAACTTAAAATTCTACAAATTATTATAAAACAATAGAAAGAAAGCAGGAGATCCATTCTGTAATAGTGCACATTTTTAGTGCAATAACAAAAGTGCAAACAGAAAGTCTGTAGAAAACAGAAACAAATAACTTATGAACTCAACAGCTCAATGCCATTTTCCATTAGCATTTTATGACTATTTTTTGACTCTCACAGTAATACGGGACAAAGTGCGTCCCTTTTCAGCTCAATACGGGACGCTACTTTAGTTTATAATGACGAGACGATTACGTTTTTCAAGGGACCGTTGGCAACCCAGTGTGTCGGACCCCAGGAAGAATAGCTGCAGTTTTGCTGTAGCTAATGGGGATCCAAATAAAACAAATAAAGCTCGGCCTCAGCATCAGCCTCAGCCTCAGCCTCAGCCTCAGCCTCATCCTCAGCCTCAGCCTCAGCCTCATCCTCAGCCTCAGCCTCAGCCTCATCCTCAGCTCAGCTCAGCATCAGCTCAGCCTCAGCACCGCTCCAGGGGCTGAGCGATGCCTCCTACCTGGTTGAGCTGGGTCTCGCTCCTCCTCCCGTGGTGTTTCTCCACCAGTCTCAGCAGCAGGGCCTTGACGGCCGTGGCCAGGCCCAGCATGGACTTGGGGCTCGGCACCAGGTTGAAGGGCACCGGCAGCGTCCTGCCCTCCTCGAAGTAGGAGAACCAGAGTTTGGCCCTGGCGAACTTCCACTCAACATCAGCGTCATCCTGTCCTCAGAGGAACAGAGCAGAGGAAAAGGCAAGAAACTACATTTCCCACAATCCCTAGAACAAGTGAGTTCAGACTGTTCATATTTGACCATCTTTGAAACTGGGTATCTATTAATAAAGGTTATATTCTTCAGCCAATGACACAAAATATGTTTTTTTTTTAACTGTAAGGATTTAAATGAAGATATTAAGCACCTATTTAAATCCGTAATATTAGAATTTGGGCTCCCAAGTTAGAAAGCACTTCATGAAGCTCCTGTCCTCTAATATACAGGACTGTCTCAGAAAATTAGAATATTATGATAAAGTCCTTTATTTTCTGTAATGCAAAAATATCATACATTCTGGATTCATTACAAATCAACTGAAATATTGCAAGCCTTTTATTATTTTAATATTGCTGATCATGGCTTACAGCTTAAGAAAACTCAAATATCCTATCTCAAAAAATTAGAATATTCTGGGAATCTTGATCTTAAACTGTAAGCCATAATCAGCAATATTTCAATAATAAAAGGCTTGCAATATTTCAGTTGATTTGTAATGAATTCAGAATGTATTACATTTTTGTTTTTTTAATTGCATTACAGAAAATAAAGAACTTTATCACAATATTCTAATTTTCTGAGACAGTCCTGTAGACCCGTTTTGTGTTTGTAAACAGTGATGACGTCGACCCATTGCGCACATTTTGGCAACGGAAGTACGACGGAAAGTTATTGGTTTTTTTTTAGTAAAGTTATTTTTTTCACTTTAATCAGAAGGCCTTTATTTTCATATCATTCAAAACGATTGATCTCAATTCTAGTAAGAAATGGCAAACTAACATTCGTCCATCCACAATCAGGCCTTGATACCTAGTAATGAAAAGTGAAACAAGTGAGTGAGTGAGTTCAAAATAAATGGTCATTTCAGTAAATAAACTAGAACACACAGCACAATCTCAGGTTGTCTGTGTATCAATAGCTGACAATTAGTAACATGCTTTTTGACAGCAGAAGGAGCAGTTTCTAAACATAAAAACTACCGGTTTTATTTCAAGTTAAAAATATAGATGACATGCGCTCATATTCACTTCTGATTATGTCTCTCTTTTTTTTTTTTTATTAGTAAAATAAGACAAGTTTACAAACAATAATGGCATGGTACGTAAGGCGGATAGTGATGTTCAATACCACCGATTTCCTTTCCAATCTGATATTGAGTAAAATTCAGGCTGGTATCGGCGATGCCGATTCGATACCGATGTAAATCTAAAAAAAATTGTGCATTTTAGATAGTTTAAAAATACAAGTTTATTACTTATTTAGCTATTTATTTTAAAGTCAGAAGGATACTGAGGTAGTGGCCTCATACACAGTAAAACCGAGCTATTACAACAACAGAAAGTGTTGAAAAATGTCTTTCCATCACTAAAAAAGGAAAAAAGGAAAATAATAAAACCATTGAGATAAATAAGAGAATAAGAACCAAAAATAAGAACTACTATAAAATGAAAAGGAAAAAAATTTGTTCCTACCAGCAGCATGTCATTTAGACAAAATCTGAATAGTTTAGTTACTTTCCACCGTATTCCTGTTAATGATATACATTACTACAAATGACTGAAGTATCGAAAGTATTGATATTTTAGTTTGAGAATCGATTTTAGAGCAAACAGATCTGGTATCGGAAGTATCTATATTTCAGTATCGATCCACACATCACTAATGGTGGAGATAAAAATGAAAAAGGGTCTATAACCCCTGACAGTCAGGACCTGGTTTTATTTTTTACTATTGCAGTTTCTGTGGTCAGTTCAGCATCTGGAAAGATGGCTATGGCCTCTAAAAAAAGATTCTGATACCTATTTGAGAGGAATGTAACTATACCCCTGACCGCTGTCAGCATTTATGCATCTGAAATCACAGAAATGAACATGTCTGATTTGCAGGTAAGGGGACCAAAGCCGTTGGTTCTGAAGGGCCATCTCCATTTACCCGTCGATGGACTGGGTTTCCTCTTCTTCCAGTGGTGGGGGGCTTGGCAGTCAAAGCTGGATCCCCTCTGCACTGGCAGTGGAGGTGGTTACGCTGGAATCAACGCTTAACATGCTGAACCTTGTATATCTGTTCTGATTCTGCACGAAGAGCGTAGCGGGGTTAAGATGTCTATGTTTGGTCATCGTGAATGTGGAAGCAAACACAACCAAGGCATCTGTTTATTTTATTTTTTATGGCCATAAACTGTGATTTGTACATGTAATAGGGGCAAATGATTCAGCATCAAATCAGCACTCGAAAAGAAAATAAACTGGAAGGAAATTTCCCTCAAATTAAAGGGGACCTATTATGCCATTTAATGTCTATTTTAAACAGGCCTTGAATGTATTAAAAACAAGCTTTTGATTGTTTTTGCTAAATAAATTAGAAATTCAGCCTCTAAACCATGTCTTTATCTTCCCATTCTCTAACCTCATTATCTATGCAGGATTCTGAGTGGGCGGGGCTATGATAATGAGGCTCTTTGCTGATTGGCTGCCTGAATGACGCGATACACCGCTACGAAAAAATGGTGGAAGCTCCGGCCGGCGGAGTTAAGGCTGATTTATGGTTCCGCGTTGAAAGTGCTGTAGGAAACAGTCATGGATGAGGAACGACTGATCCAGTTAGTTGAAATGAGAAGTTATCTCTATGATTCCTCCTCATTTCACTACAAAAACCTCAATAAAGTGGCAGCTGCTGGAGGGAGATGGACTGAGAGCGTCCGATGTCACGCAGTGCGACGCGATAGCCGGACGCTCACATGCAGTTACACAGTTTTATAGTTGTGGCCGTGGTTTGCATTTTGGTTACGTAACGAAAATGCACCGAATCTGAACGGCTCGTAGATCCACATCACACTGAATGGATCATCCGGGCGGCTGTACAGACACTGCAGAATTTGGTTGCTTTCCTCCTTCTCTGAGTTGGCAGGCTGAGGGGAGACCACTTTATATATGTTAAAGCAAGAGAAAACATGTTTTTCATAATAGGTCCCTTTAAAGTTAAAGCAGAAATTAACCTTGTAATGTGAATGTTACTCAAGCCCTGCCTTCAACCACATGGTGGCTGGATTTGAAAAGTTATAAAATGTTATAAAATCTTACAAATTCAAAATATTATATGCTTTAAAAAAAAGGTTGAAAAGTCTTTAACAAATTATTGAGACGTCTAATGTAACGTCTGAGGCGGGGGATAAAGGGTCTAAAGCAGTGGTCCTCAACCTTTTTTCAGTGATGTACCCCCTGTGAAATATTTTTTCAGCCAAGTACCCCCTAACCAGCGCAAAGCACTTTTGGTTGTAAAAAAAAAGACCTAAAACAGAGCACTGTGCCATCAGTAACTGATTTATTAAACATAAAAATATTGCTGCTACGCTTCAACCACGACTCCATCGTTGGTCCAAGTGATTGACAGGTGAAGCCAGGTGATTGACAGGTTAGGTGGAACCATCCTGGTGTGGGGGAGACTCTGGGGTTTTAGGATAATAAGTTGAATAGCCTACTCCTGAAGATAAAATTCATTTTATGAATTTAGACTTATATTTTTCTCAATTATTCATGAAATATTTATTTTTAAAGGATTTTTGCATGGATGCTACTTTTTAAATATATGTATATTTTAAAATCTCACGTACCCCCTGGAGTGCCTTCACGTACCCCCAGGGGTAGGCGTACCCCCATTTGAGAACCACTGGTCTAAAGGGTATAAAGCTGATTACTAAATGAATGAAAATGATCAAACAAGTTAACTTTAACCTTTTAATCTTATTTAACAATTTGAGGCTTTTCAACAACCGTCCTGCTTCCCCAGATAACTCCTGCAGCTCCCCTGAATTAGTTATGAATCAATTAACAATTAATTCTTACGCCCGGATATTAGTTTAGTTCAGGATAGATAGATGGATAGATAGTTCTTTATTGTCATTATAACTTATTTTATGTAATATTATATATTGATCTGAGATGGTTCCCTCGTCCTGCAGAGTGACACGAGAGCTCCGGAGGCCCAAGTTCTGCTCGTGAGCGCGACTCGTCGGACCAGGCTTCAGATTTGTGGTGGCAACGATGACTCAGCGTTTCACCGACGTACCTCAATCTCCTGGAAGGAGCTGTTGATCATGGCGATGAGCATGTTGAGAAGCACGATCACCATGGTAACGTTGTAAACCCCGTACAGCACATAGCCGATGTTCTCAATGAACTTGTGTCCGTTGTTGATGACCACAGACTTGACCTCGGAGAGTCCAAATATAGCCCAGAACAGCGTCTTGAAGCTCTCCTCCAGGCTGCGTGGACACACAGAGGGGGGGGGGGGGCAGTTATTTTTGAATGCAACTAAGTCATGTGTCATCGGAAGAGGGACATCATCGATGCTCGTTTAGGAAAACAGGACACGATGTTCCTGAACTAGTCGTTCTTGCAGCTTTGGTGCAGCTCTGCGTTGATGTTTCCAAGCCAACAGGTTGCACATTTCTGAAGATATTAAAGTCTTTATGTCAGTTAAATCTATTACACCTCACATAGGACCTAAACAAACTCAACTCAGTCCACTTCAGTCTGTTTATAATCCGATTGTTTTCCCTTTAAAGTCAGTATGTTTGAACCCAAATCAAGTCAATGGTGCAGATTTCTTTTATTTCGTCTTTCTTCAACCCCCATCACACAGATGCACGATCATTTTTTGTCGTTACGTCTTATACATCACAATCAATATGTTGGTGCTGTGATCAGAGGCCTTTTAATCACATGTAACATGCTCTGCTCAGGGCTACAAACTGAGTTTTCAGCAGTGCTGAGACGAGCTGTGTCGCACAAACGAGTACGTCACAGCAGCTTCGCTCCAACCCGCCTACTTCTGATCCGGGTGCTGAATTGTAGTGGAAAAGAAACGAAAACAAGGGCAAGTTGAGTTGAGTCCGGCTGAGTAGGTACTGGTGGAAAAGCGCCATTTCTGTTTGCACTGTTGTCCTCAGGTGGCGGTACTGAGCAATAATAACAAGAACAACCGATTCAGAGACTGTTTTTATCCTCCAGCTGTGAAGAAAACTCAATCTACTCAAAAACAAACTATAAACTTATTCAAGTTTCAAAATTCAAGATGCTTTATAGTTCATATTTCATAACAATAAAATTACAGGTGCTTCATCGCAGGATTTATATGAATGATTGTGTTCATGTGTAAGCTATTTTTTTATTATTTATTGGTTTTAAACAGTTATTTGTTTTATTTTATGTTGTGTGTAAATGTTTTATACACTAAAGTATTAATCTATTTATTTTTAGCACTGACTCATTGCACTTTTAATGTCGTTGTTATATAACAATGACAAAAATACGGAAGAGTAATAGTATTAAAAAAAGTATTAAAAAGTCGAAATGTCGAGAAAAAAGTTGAAATGTCAAGAATAATGTTGAAATACAATTTCAAAAATAAAGTTGAAATTTTGTGAATAAAGTCGAAATTTCGCCTTTTTTCTCAACATTTCGACTTTTTTCTCGAAATTGTACTTCAACGTTAATCTCGACATTTCAACTTTTTTCTCGACATTTTCGACTTTTTTCCTCGATATTTCGACTTTTTTCAAGTGCATGATGAAAAAAAAATCTTCCTCCTCTAAATATTATTTTTATTTTTATCCTGCCTGGCCCTAATACTCTTCCGTACAATAAGGGTCTTGGATGCAGGATGCTCACGTGGTGAAGGCGTCGTTCTGCTTGGCCCCGAGGTAATAGGAGTACAGGTTGAACATGCCGATCATGAACGCCAGGAACACCAGCAGAAAGATGACCATGAACTTCAGGATGTCCTTGACCGTCCTCCCCAAGGAAATCTGGAGCGGGCCGAGGCTCTCGTTGGCGGGGAGGATGTAGGCGATGCGGGAGAAGCTCAGCACCACGGCGACGGCGTACAGACCCTCCGACACCAGCTGGGGGTCCGACGGCACCCAGTAAATACGAGCTGCAGAGCAGAGACTCCATCAGTCGGCATACTTGGATGGACGGGTGACGGAAGGACCTTCATCATTTGGGTTTTTTATTTGACTTCGGCCTTTGTTTTAATGAACAAATTAAGAAAGTTGTCCAGTCGTGTTTTTACCAGCTGAAGTTGATTTCCAAAATCAAATCTTTTTTATCTCCTGATAATCTCCACAAAGTTGTCCCTGCTTTTATTCTGTCTCGCATGGATTATTGTAACGTCCTTTACACCGGTATTTCTCAATCATCACTCCACCGCCTTCAGTTGGTACAAAACCCCGCTGCTCGTCTGATCACTGCCTCAAGAACATTTGAACATCATCACTCCAATTCTGTCGTCCCTTCACTGGCTTCCTGTTCAATATCGCATTGATTTTAAAATTTTATTGCTGACTTTCAAGGCCCTAAATAACCAAACCCTTAGTTATTTTAAAGAACTTTTGACCCCCTACCTGCCAGGGCCTCCCTCAGATCAGCAGGTGCCTCTGATCATTCCCAACTCTTTACCTGCTGAGATCAGCTCAGCTAAATCCCCCACTGCTTTTAAATCTTTACTATAAACATTCCTTTTTAGAAAAGCTTTTATTGTGGTGTGAATATTGCTATTATTTTAGACTTTGTTATTGCTGTCTTGTGTTTTTATCCATTATGCTCTGTATTTTTATCTTGATGTATTTTATTGCTCTTGGGAAGCACTTTGATTTGATTTGAATATTTTATTTCGAACATGCATGTTAAAAAAGAGTACAAAAAAGTAAAAAAACAGAATACATACATATACATATATATATATATATATATATATATATATATATATATATATATATATATATATGCATATATGCATGTACAGTACTTGGACAGACCTCACGGATCCACCAACAGGCTCAAAACGGAGTAGAATTGAAGTAAACACTTATCGAGTCCTAACCTTGAATCTTACATACATTCTTACATATAACAAGACGAGTTTCAATAAGCTTACTTATAAAACACCCATCCCTACTTTAATAACTGTTCAATACAGTGATATAATACTCAATTATATGTATATATAAATATAGTCAAAATCAAACAAATCAAGGCAAACAAAACAAAACAAAACAAACGCCCAGCATTTAGTTGTGCTACTATGTATGTATGTAATAATAGTATTACATTATCATTACTTTATTATAATACTACAATATAATAGAGAACCATAGACAGCAATGGTATAACAATATACTTGAATAACTATATAAGAGTAGATATGCTGTATATACACTGGTTCATATATTTACCTCCAATTATATACATAAAAATTACTATAAATCTATATATCGACATATCTACATATAACTATAAATCAAGTCATCAATCAAGTCACTTTGTAACTTTGTTAAGAAAGGTGCTATATAAATAAAGTGTATTATTATTATTACATTATTCAGCGTGCACGGCGGTGAAGCGGCGCTCACCCTGAGTGAAGTAGTGAACCTCTGCGGGCAGCTTGGCCAGGCTCTTGCAGTGCTTGTACACGTACGCCTGGGCCAAGTCGGCGTGTCGCACGGCGGAGAAACGGCAGCTGAAGGAAGCGAGGAAGATGGCCAGCATCCCGAAGTCCAGGAAGTTCCAGGGCTCCACCAGGTACTCGCCCGGGCCCTGGCTCCAGATCTCCTTCACCTCGGCCCAAATCATTCCTGCAGCAGCACATCAGGCTGATTTACTTCAGATTTTTAGGCAAGGCAAGTTTATTTGTACAGCACAATTCAACACAAGGTAATTCAAAGTGCTTTACATCAACATTAAAACCGGCAAGACACAATTAAAACATAAATAAATGAATGAAATAAGATCATGAGAAAAGAGGTAAAATAATAAAAAGCACAAGTTGTTAAAAAGTAAGGGCAGTAGAGTACAGCAGGTACACATCTTATTCTTAAAAGGCCAAGAATTATGTTACAAAGACCGGGTCAAATACAGTATTACAAAGTAATCCGTGCCGGTTCGTGTGGTGAATCAGACCAATTTGACAATTCTACGTCACAATGCCTGTATTCAGGGCTTATCCATAACTTTGCATGGTTTTCAAAAAGTATTTAATTTAAGAGTATGTTTAAATAACAAATAAAATTAAATAAAATTATAATAAAAGAGGTAAAATAATAAAAAGCACAAGTTGTTAAAAGTAAGGGCAGTAGAGTACAGCAGGTAAGTATTTAATTTAGGAGTACGCTTCAGTAAACAGTAATGTTTTTAGGCCTGATTTAAAGGATCTACAGTTGGAGCAGACCTCAGGTCTACAGGAAGTTTGTTCCACCGGTGAGGAGCAGAATAACTGAACGCTGCCTCACCTTGCTTGGTTCTGGTTCTTGGGAACCACAACAAACCAGATCCAGATGAACCTCAGGGGTCTGGGAGCTTCATAGGAACTAACAGATCAACCATGTATTTTGGTCCAAGACTATTCAGGTCTTTGTAGACCAGCAGTAAGATTTAAACTCTATCCTTTGACTCACTGGAAGCCAGTGTAGTGATTTCATGACCGGTGTAATGTGGTCCAGTTTCCTGGTGTTTGTAAGGACTCCGGCGTTCTGGATCAGCTGCAGCTGCCTGATAGATTTCTTGTTAAGGCCTGTAAAGATGCCATTGCAATAATCCAACCTACTGAAAATGAAAATTTTTGTCATTTTATTCCCCGTGGTGGTCCTCCTCTCCTACCTACCCATCACCCAGGAGATGATGAGGATCTCCATCCAGGTGAGGGGCGTGGTGATCTTGCGGTGGAGCAGCAGAGGGTCCCGGACGTGCAGCGGGCTTCCAGGGTTCAGGTGGTGGGTCATGTTGGGCAGCAGGGTGGTGCCGGCGAAGCGGTCGGCGGCGTTCAGGATGAGCAGGCCCAGGAAGATGGTGAAGGACGAGGCGTGGGCCACGAACTTCATGAAGGGGCTGCGCATCACCTTCCCCACCTGAGACGGACACGGAGAGTGAGAGGCGTCCAGGGAGACGGAGACGTCACGCTGCAGGCCGCGGCTCCCGTACCCGGCTGCACGGAGCCACCCAGTAGGCCACGGCCAGACCCGGCAGCCCCATGGCCACGGCCAGCACCACCAGCAGCTTGACGCCGGTGGTTTGTTGCCTCAGGCCGGGCAGGTTCTCGTACCAGATGCTGAGCAGCTGCTGCTGGCAGTTGGGATGAGCCACGAACTGCAGGAGACACGAGGGAGGAGAGAGTTTAGTCCTACTGAGGCCACGTTTACACATAGCCGGGTATTTACAAAAACGGATATTTCCCCCTCTACGATTTGAAAAATATAATTTACACGAACCCGCATAAATACGCTGTTAAGATGCTATGAGCAGCCAAACCTGCAGGGGGCAGTGTAACGAGAAGATAAAGTCATGCTAGTCCAGGGGTCGGCAACCCGCGGCTCTAGAGCCGCATGCAGTTCTTTAGCGCCGCCCTAGTGGCTCCCTGGAGCTTTTTCAAAAATGTTTGACCTCTTTTTCTTCTCTTTCTTCTTTTCCCTTTTTTCTTTTTTTTCTCCTTTTTTTCTTCTTTCATTACTTTTTGTCTTTTTTTCCTTTTTCCTTTCCTTTTTATTCTCGACATTTTTTCTCGAGATTGTACTTCAACATTAATCTCGACATTTCGACCTTTTTCTCGAAATTTTGACTTTTTTCTCAACATTTCAACTTTTTTCACGAAATCTCTACTATTTCCTCGACATTTTGACTTTTTTCTCAACATTTCGACTTTTTTTTCGAGGTGCATAATGAAAAAAAAAAATCTTCCCCCAGTTATAACTAATACAGATACATGCAGCATGTGTTGTCTTCATTCTAAGGCTTATACAAGACTTTTCATTTTTTGCGGCTCCAGACATATTTGTTTTTGTGTTTTTGGTCCAATATGGCTCTTTCAACATTTTGGGTTGCCGACCCCTGTGCTAGTCAATCAGAATCCTGGAAAAAAACATCAACAAATGACACGACTAACTTCCAGTTACTTCCAAGATGAAGCGTGAGTCTTTCGTTTGGAGTGACAGAAAAGTGGAGTTACTTTTAAGTGAGACGTTAGAATATTAAACAAGTAAAATACAAGAAAATATTGACGGTGGCCAAACAAATTGTAAACACAGGTCTCACACATGACGCTGGTGACGTTTCTGTCTCATAATGTGACGTTCTGAAGCCTAAATGTCAGTTTCTCTCTGTTTACAAGCAAACGTGAAGACGGAGTTTTTAAAAATCTCCACCTTGACCAAAGTTTTCAGAAATGATCGTTTTTGGTGGCTTTGAGCTTCGTTTTCGTGTAAATGAACGGCCAAAACGCAGGAAAACACCACCGTTTTTGCTCCGTGTAAACGGGGCCTGAGAAGAAAGAACCTGCAGAAATATTCAGCTGAACTGCCAGAGGGCCGAGACTTTGTGAAGATGATCAGAACACATAATTGACCATTTATCAGCCTTCTGATTGGTCAGTCAGGGACCAAACATCCGCGTCAGAATATCCGGTTGGAGAAAACAGCCGTCTCTCTTGTTCACATCGATGGAAAAACGTAGTTTTTACTGACTTTTATCGAGATCTAAATCACTGGATTATTTTTTTAAACCTTATATTAGTAAAAAGGAATAATTGTAGTGTGTTTTTATCCCCAAACTGGCAGAAATCCGACCCGTACTTCCAAAACAAAGTCTGCTCGGCAGCAGCTTACACCACGAAAGCCTTTTATTTACTTATCTTAAAATGGTTAAGCGGTGTGTTTGGGGAACTGGTAAGAGAGAGAATCACAGGAATACATTTCATCCCAAAACCAACCGAAAATTACGGAAAATGTCTTGCTTTGAATGAATGTGGACGACCGAACCTTCCACCGTGCTATCAGCTAAACTAATCAAAAAATCTAATTTTTGCCGAAAACCTCAGTTTTTTTTAAACTCACTACACCTTAAGTTTTCCAATTTTATTCATACCTAGTTGCTGTTGATCTTTGGTACAATAATTAAAAATAAAGTGATGTAAAACCCGTTTGTTCAATGGACGGGAGAGATGTCCCACCAAGTTTTACGTGAGTTTTTTATCATCTTTTGTCAATAACAAACCTAATTCCTAAAAGAAGGTGCAGTAATGAATTTCATTTTATTCACGGATTTAATCAAAACATATATCCTGAGCATGTGGACGTCTCGCGTTTTAGTGTCTTGTCGTGATATTCAGTTTCTGATGGGGCCCACATCTTCCTCTTATAGCTCACAGACACGACATGAACGGTCCGCTGAGCTCGGTTGGCTCTGTTTGGACCGGGATGGACTGATCAGCGGTTTACCCAGTTACAGGGCTCAGCTGGAGCCTGTCCCTGGGGTCAAAGGTCAAAAAGCAGAAGCGCATCCTGGACAGTTGGTCGGTCAAGAATGATCTTTCACTCTCACATGCAGGTTTGGGAGGAAGCCAGAGTACCCAGAGAAAAAAACACCAGGGGCCTCATGTACTAAGAGTGCGTGGATTTCAACGTGAATCCGTGCGTGGAATTAACAAGACCGCAACAATTCATTTGCAGGTTTTAGATGTTTCCCTGCTTCATTGCACCATGATACAAGTGACTGTGTCATCAACAGAACTATCCAGACTTTGATGACAAGCTGGTGACGATGATTAATTAGAATCAGGTGTGTTAAAGCAGGGAAACATCTAAAACATGCAGGACACCGGCCCTTCTGGGATTCAGTTTGACACCTACATGGTGTTCTTTGCTTTGCGTTGCGTTCGGTGAAGAGTTGTGGTTTTATTATGATCGTACGGGTTTGTGAATGTTGGGCAGCGTTAGTGCATCATTACACTCTGCTTTTCTTGTTTGTATTTTAAGAACCGACACCAGAATTTTTGGTGGATGAAAAACGGCTCCTCGTTCTGCTTTATTGTCATGCATATTATAATGTAACGGATTAAGACCAATGTACACGTTTATTGAGTCATACACATTATGGATGTCCGCGATCACCTCTCTCATAAGTATAACAATGTGAACAAAATACATTTATATTTAAAACATAAAAGAAAAAGAAATAAAGACAATTTGTGCCGACGGGATTATTGAGGTGCAAACGTGAGAAATAAAGAGCAAAATTGCTGTAACTCGGAGTGTTTCATCCGCAGGAGGAGAGACCGGTCTAGATCCCATGCCAAAAAGTGATTGCCTGCCAGAATCTGATTTCTCCCCTGAAAATGGGTCTTTTTACCTGCCAAATATTGATTGAAGGCCAAATACAGTTAATGAAAGGTTGTTTCTGCCTAAATATGACTTGATCTCATTCTTGAGTTTCATAATCTGAAATCTGACGGTTTAGCGCTCTCGCTCAGCGGGCTGCTGTGCGCGCTCCCGCGGCCACAAATCAGAAGAAATCAGATTCTGGCAGGCAATCACTTTTTGGCACAACTACGGTTTTTGCTTCAAAATTAATTTTAATGTATTTCTGTCCAGACACAGTTATGGGATGTTTAGGGTCTGGCTTTTATCTCCAGTAGGCCTAGTCCTCCCATACGGTCGTCATGACGACAGACAGATGTCCGACCTGTAGCAGCTCCAGCTGAAGCATCACGTTGGTCTGAACCAGAGCAGCTGGTCCAGTTCAGGACAGAGATCCAGAAGATCCTCTTGGTACCTGAACCAGCTGATGGTCCAGTCTTAGTCCTGGACCAGCAGATGCGTTTGGTGCCTGAGGACTCGCTCCTGATCCTGCCATCAGCAGGTTCCTCTAACGGAGCCAAAGCTCCATCAGGATTTGCAGGTTCCATCGTTGAGCTCCTGCCTTTAGTTGTTTGTTCAGATCATGTGGTTGATTGTGAGATTGTTGCAGCTCCACTCTTGTGTAATTTATCTGGTGATGTGGGGACTGTCATGTCCTTCACGTGGTCGTGAATTTATTGTTGACGTTACGTTTCCTCATATTCTGCACTTCACTGCATCACCAGCAGTGGCGATTTTGGTCTGTAAATTTTGGTGGGGCCATGCTGGAAAATCTTATGCAATCAGTATCAAGTGAGAGAAGGGACCACAGCACCTTTGACCACAAAATTGAAGCTGAATAATGCCATCATCACACAAACAGTGCCAATCTAACGACATATATTATCATATCAATAGCGCTACCAAATGGGCACTGTTCAAGAGCTCATATCAAATACTCAAGATCGAAACAGCAACGTGACAACAATAAAAACACAATGCACAAGCACGACCGTGCACGAGCATGGCGTGTACGGCGCACATGCAATACACAGCAATTAATAAAGCCACCACAGAGAGTATACCACAGCCAAACAGCCATTTCAGCACCACAGACAGGTAAACAGCTCCATCACGTGAGGTTGTGTCCCCCCCACACCCACACCCACACATGTATCACCAGTTGCGCATTACACAAAGTCCACTATAATTCAAAGAATATAAGTACATGGTCAGTTCCACTATAAAAATCTGTTAGACTCACCGGAACTCACAAGGAAAGCAGTAGAGCGCCTTTTTTGACGAGCTCCCGGTTAACCAGAGTTTCCTTTGAACCATTCCTTATTAAATGTCCTGGTTTTGTCTTTTCCGGCTTGACAAATGGTTAAATCATCCGGTCGATGTGGTCCCAAACGTTTTATTTCCAACTTCTGCTCAATTGATAAAGTGCTAAATCGCACACTCACCAAATAATCAACTTCATTCAAATAGAAAGAATGAAACGTCACCTATCAATCAAAGTACGTAGCCGGCGTAAGGCGCGCGTCGCCGCGTAACCTACGGCGTAGGTTACGTAACCCTCGGCGTAGGCTCTGCGTTGGTGTAACGCAGAACCATAAATCAGCCTTTATTCTGGCGCGGTTTGAAAAAGACAAGCGAGTGATTATGTACATTCACTGAGTGAATATTATGAAAGTAAAATATATATTTCTCGCTAGAAATAGTTTTTTTTTTATTCAGTCCGCAAATGACGGCGAAAAGCATTCTGGGAAATTCTGGGAACAGCCAATCACAGAGTGAGCTGTTTGACCGCCGTCTGCTTCAATTCAGAGCAGCCAATGAGAGGCGCTCTGGGGCCCTGAGCTCGCGGCCCCACTGTCCAAGCTAGTGTGTGCGCTGTACACGCGCACGCGTGCGCAGCAGTTCACCAGTAACAACATTACAGGCAGAGGGGCCAGCTCCGCTGAGCCCCACCGAGCGGAAACAGCGGAGGCTGGATCAGGCAGGGCGAACTATTTACACACAGTTACACTACAAAAAGTGTCAGCAGATCAAATTAAGTTGCATCAAATGAAAACTGCGGACATTTCATTGGAGACAAATGTATTATGAACTTATGTTTAATGACACATAATCTTCCCCTGCGCAGCTGCGCACTCTGGTGGGGCCGTGCCCCACCGGCCCCTAATGCAAAGACGCCACTGATCACCAGTGAGTGTCGCCAACGGACAAAACCTCAGAAAAGTGCGTACAACAGCCTTGATGTGTGAGTGAAGGACCGCAGCTTTCTACGTTCACGTCATTCTTTGTACATCCGACCGTGAGCGTTGAAAGTGGCGTACGCACGTTTTTTGTGCGCCGCACTCTTAGTACATAAGGCCCCAGGTTTTTAGATGCCAGCGTTGTTCAAAAACACACATTTATGTATAAAGCACATTTTAAAAAGACCTTGGCGTCTCTTAAAGACAAAAAAGACCTGTGAGGCATCACAGATATAAAAAAAAAAAAAAAGCGGTGAAACTAAAGCAACAAAACATTTGTAAAAAATGCCTTTGAATAAAACTGTGTTTCAAGCCGAGTTGCATTTCAATGGACGAGAGGCAGCCGAACACGCCGGGGCATCTGGGTAATTAATCACTTTTATGTCCCGCGGCTGCACCGGCGCTGCGTCCGCTCAGCGCCAGCCATGAGCTCGGGACAGCTGGAGGTAAACAGTCGATATATCTGAGTTAACGGGGAGGTATGTTCGCCTGGAAGGTCACGGAAACACAGAGGTGCAAATCCATTAAGCAGCTTTCAAAGAAAACAATAAAACCTCGTACTCGGTGCTAAAACTTAAAACGCTATTTTAAATGTTGAAGAATCTGCTAAATCAGTGGTTCCCAACCTTTTTTCAATGGAGCCCCCCCTACTTGTGTCTAAGACTAGCCGGGCCCCCCGACCCGTACGTACTAGCAGCACCAAAAGAGTAAAGTTATTCATTACAAACCTTTAATTGAAAAAATGAACATTAATTATGTTTTTGTGATACATTTCTCTTTGGTTTACCCTGTATACATATGACTTTGTCTTTCTCACCTTCATTTTGTGTCACCAATGTATAAAATACGCACAGAAAATAATTGCAAGGACATAAAATAATTTCTGAAAAATGTCTCTTTTAATATGAGCGCAAACATTTTTAACATTTTTCCTTTAACAACCTGTCGGAGTAGTAGTATGATTAAATGTTGAATAATGATATAATAATAAGTTATTAAGTTTTTATCCTGCTAAATAACTTAGACATATATTTTG
Source organism: Cololabis saira (assembly GCF_033807715.1). Taxonomy (NCBI): domain Eukaryota; kingdom Metazoa; phylum Chordata; class Actinopteri; order Beloniformes; family Belonidae; genus Cololabis; species Cololabis saira. Next base: position 13,706,155 of record NC_084600.1, on the reverse strand, counting down.
GTCATTAAAATACTATGTGGGTTTATACACATGAACTGGGATAGGCTCCAGCAGACCCCCGTGACCCTGCAAAGGATAAAGCGGGTATAGATGATGGATGGATGGATGGATGGGTTTATACAGACTTGGATTACAGTATTCCATTAGGTGCGTTATTATTTTTTATTTATTTAACATGCGCAAATATAATTTTTACAACTGCATATCCTCAAAGCAGACAAAGTTTTGCGCCCCCCCCAGAGATCTCAGGCGCCCCGGACCCCAGGTTGGGAGACACTGTACTAAATGATCATAAACTCTGGCAGAATCAGACATTTCTGGTTGGGAGTAATCCCTCCACACGAGCGGTTCGTGTGGTTCCTCCAGCAGTTCCAGAGCACTCTGACCTTTTTCAGCTCGTACTTGATGGCGAGCTTGAGGCGGGTGAGGGAGGGCCGGCCCGGGAGCTCAAAGCTGTCCTCGCAGGCCGTTTCTCCGTTCAGTATGGCCTCCACCTCCTCGGTGCTGCGGCACAGGTCCAGCAGACCCACCACGTAGTCCTTACACTGGTACGACAGGCGGCTGTAGTCGTTCTGCAGGACAAACGTGCAGCCGTGAGTGGAGAAAACAAGGTTTAATGCTGAAGCGAGATGACGCCACCTCGTCCTCTCGCTTTTAGAATCACAATTTTAGAGTTAAATCAGCAGAGATCCTCTTTATTACTGACACCGTCCTTGGAAATGCTCTTATGGGACATTCAGTTACATTCAAATAGAGAAAAGTGCGCTTAGTGAGACATTCATGTGTGTGTATGTGTGTGTGTGTGTGTGTGTGTGTGTGTGTGTGTGTGTGTGTGTGTGTGTGTGTGTGTGTGTGTGTTTCCAGCACTCTGGGGCTCTGCGCCCTGCCATAATTATGGCTATTATATGCTATGACAACAATGTCAATGGCCCCCGTCTCTGCTTCATCTCTAGAAAGTCATAAAAAGTTCATGTGTTTACTGTCATCTGGTTGGCATCGGCGCGCCAGAAGCATTACGGTACACTCGACTAATGGGCCGGTTTGTGTTGCAGCAACAGAAAGTTGAATTGTTTCCTTAATCCGACCGATATCAAAGTTTTAACAGCCGTATTTACACCTTAGCAGGGCTGCAGTCGAACCGGACTGAAGCTCTTGAGATCAAGCTTTTAGAGCCAGATAGTGCGAGTTATTCTGGCATGAATACCAACTAGTGATGTGTGGATCAATACTGAAATATCGATACTTCCTCTAAAATTGATTCTCTAATGAAAATATCGATACTTTTGATACTTCAGTCATTTGTGGTAATGTATATCATTAACAGGAATACAGTGGAAAGTAACTAACCTATTCAGATTTTGTCTAAATGACACGCTGCTGGTAGGAACTACTTTTTATTTTTTTTTATTTTACTTAGGATCTTTTTTTTAGTGATGGAAACACCTTTTTCAACACTTTCTGTTGTAACAGCTCGGCCGTGTCGTGGATGAGTCTGCTACCTTTGCATACTTATACTATATAATATATATATTATATAATATATTATATAATTATACTTCTGACATTAAAATAAATGGATAAATAAGTGACTCTGATGTCTTGTATTCTTAAACTATCTAAAATACACCAATTTTTTTAGATTTACCGGCCACATTAGGTGTATTTGCACAATGTATTGGTATTGAATCGGTATCGTCGATACCAGCCTGAATTTTACTCGATATCGGATCGGAAAGGAAATCAGTGGTATCAAACATCACTATTGATTTAGTAATTGTACCGGAAGAACCTGAAAGTGCGTCTGTGAGTCAAACGCTCCTCACTCGATAATCTATGGATTGTTTCCAATAGTTTGATTTAGATGTTCATGTAACCGGACTGAATGACAAAAAGTGCAAAGTGACCGGTGTGTTGTGGACCTTGAACTCCTTCTCGATGTCGGCCAGCATGGCCAGCTCGCTGCTGAGCTCCAGCGCCGCCAGGACCGGGTCCTCGCTGGACAGGGACAGGTAGGCGGGGCTGGCCAGCCCCCTGTAGGCGTTGATCCTGGAGCGCGAGTGGCTGAAGGAGTCGAACTGCTGCTGGTAGTTGCAGGAGTCGCAGCCGCAGAAGTAGTCGTGGGGGGGGTCGATGCGGGCCCCTTTACTCAGGAGGGTGTGGACTATCTCGTACTCCTGGCAGTGGGCCGCCAGGATCAGGGGGGTCACGTCGTGAGAGAACCTGCCGGGATGTGCACACAACACCAGTGTTACCGTTACTAGTTGCTTCATTAAAAAGTAACTCAGTTAGTAACTCAGTTACTTAGACCAAAAAATAATGCGTTACTATGAAAAGTAACTTTTTAGTTACTTTAAATAAAAACATGCTCCCATTTCATGCCCCTCTAGCCTTCATTTCAGCAGGTACTGTATGGATTTGCATTGTGCATCGTGTTCTGTATTCTAAACAGTCTCCCTGCTTCTTCACTTCCTGTATCAATAACGTTGGTTGCTTAGCAACAAGCTGAGAACGGCCAATGAGCTTCAGCAGCAGCTGAAGAACGGGAGCCTTTGATGAATCGTTCATTACAATCTCAAATATAACCAATGGTGGCATGTCGGTTTATAAGAATCTTTTTGCCCAGAAGAAAAAAGAGCGACAACAACGACCCATAACTATTTTCTTCTCTCGGAAAAACACACCTGCACCGCGGCTTTAGGAGAAAAAGACGCTACAGAGTCGGGATACAGTGGCCGTGAGAAGAGCAGTGGAATACGTGCGAGGCGGTGCTGATCTCCACAATTTGAAGCCTTCTATAATAATTGTAAAAAGAATTTCACTTATCACGGGTTCTTTTTGGAACATAACCCCTCCGAAAAACCAGGGATTGCTGTAATGACGAAACTCGCCTTCTCTTGGCTCGCCATGACCGCTCATGTTTTTGAAAGCACACACACTACAATTCCTCTGGTCTCCGCGTGTGGGGAAAAAAAGCTTCACTGTAGCCAGAAATAACGGAGTATTAGTTACCGCAAAACTAACGGCGTTACTGTAACTCGTTACTAAATAACGCGTTAGTCCCAACACTGACAGCGTCAAGTCAAAGCCCTGGTTTCACCTGGGTTTCAAACTAGTGCAGGATCCTCAAGAGGACCTGGGTCACATGACATGACTAGTCACATGACCATGAGGGACCTGCACCAGAAGCCCCTGAAAATGAAAGAGTGCAGTTAAAATAAAGTTATTTTTCTTCTACTTCTGTTTTATTTCCAGCTGATTTGCTTGACTTCCTGTTTTATTTTGAAAGTATTATTCCTCATGTGTGAGTCTGTGTTTGACTTCCTCTGTTGGTTCCCGTGGTCCTCATTGTCAACTTTTAATCTCAGTTCCTAACAACTAAATTCAGAAAAAAACAACAACAACGAAAGTAGCACCCATTGTTTACTTGTTTCCTCTCCTCTTTCTCCTTTAGCAGCGTTGGTTTCTGTCTCTTTTATGCTGCTGACGCATTTGGTCACGTGACCCGCTGGTTTATGAAGACTGGTTTTGAACAAACGTCTTTCCTTGCAATGGAACTGAGATGGTTGCAGTTCCTCCTCTGACCACTAGAGGCTCCAAAGGCGAGTTAATCTCCATTAACCTCGGTGTTAAAATGTCCAACTTTAGAGCAGAAAATAAACATGTTTACAGCCTGGTTCAAAAAACGTTTTGGTCTCAATCGATTGGTTTCACAGCCATGACAACTGGGGGGAAGTTTATATCAAGCAATATACTGTATCTCTTTTAATTTGATTGATTGACAGTTGGCCCAGCCAGTCGCTAGCCGTTATCTATAATCCTCACGTTACCACACTTTGTAAAGTTACCACTTGTTCCTATAAACCAGCGTCAGTCAGTTTTATTTTCACCGTCGAGTCGACATTTTAGGTGTCGTATCCCGCTGGAAACGTCTCACGGCACCTCTGCAGATATCAGTGGTAGTAGTAGTAGTAGTAGTAGTAGTAGTAGTAGTAGTAGTAGTAGTAGTAGTAGTACCAAAGCTAACTTTGATTGACATGTAGTGGGCCGTTCCAGCTGACTTGCTGAGCACAGAGTTGGAAGTTCCTGTCTGGCACTAATGGAAACGCACCTATTCCCCCTTCTTTTGCTTCTCTGCACGTCATCGTTTATTTCAATATCCTGCCTTGGCTGCACTTCAGGTTTAGCTTGTGTTTATATAGAGAGGCTGTTCATCACCCCGCCGCCTCCTGCTCGCCAGCATTTGGCTCCAAGACACCAGGCCTTTGTTGTGACAGCGTTCGTTCATCGTAATGAACTCTCCCAGGATGCTACACTGCAAAAAAATAGTTCCCAGACGCTCAAGTTTCTGATGATTCCAGATCCTGAGGTCACGAAATGAGCAGGTTTAGATGTTGTGGCTGATTACCAGTAAGTACAGTTGAGCTCATAGGACTAGATGGTACAATCCCTTAGATCAATCAGCACTTGGTAGTGAGTGGGTGGGGGGGTAAGGGTAAAGGGGTAAAGGGGGTAAACGCTTCATTGGGGTCTTCAGGTGGGCACCCCCCTTCACCGGTGTTTCGTTGATCAGCCCACGACACCTCAGGAGGGCTCAACGGCAACACCTGGCGTCCCAGGTGTGCCCCCCTCTGCTTTTACCCCTAGGGACATTTTGCAGCCCAGGTGGGGTCCTTTCTCTTGATCCATATCCATCTGCTGCTTCGTTCGGCAGCCTCTGATAGCAATTTGACGGCTCGTCGGAAGGCCTGCCCTCGCACTCCCATTCCCTTCAGAAGCTTGGTTGTGGACGTGGCAACGAAGCCTCTACACCCGACCTCAACCGGAAGCACCCGGGCACGCCAGCCGTGTTGCTCTGCCTCAGCTGCTATGTCCGCATACTTCAGTCGTTTGCGCTCATATGCTTCACCAACTGCTGCCTCCCATGGTACAGTTAGCTCAACAATGAACACAGCCTTCTGGGAGGTTGACCACAAGACCAGGTCCGGCCTGAGGCTAGTTGTAATGATCTCAGGCGGGAAGATGAGTTTCTGGTCTAGGTCAACCTGCATCCTCCAGTCCCGGGCCGAGTCCAACAGGGTTTTCTCCAATCTTGCAGGTGGTTTTGCTGGGAGTTGTCCTGCTCTTACAAACAGGGTGGTGTTTGAGCGTCTAGGCATTGGGGGAGGGAGGGCATTGTTGGTGGTCCTCCTTCCTTCCAGAATGATGGCCAGTTGTCTTAGGACCTGGTTGTGTCTCCAGGTGTAGCGGCCTTGGGACAAACTGGTTTTGCAGCCGGTGAGGATGTGACTCAGTGTTGCAGGGGTTTGACAGAGTGCACAAGAAGGATCTTCTCCAAACCATTGGTTTAGATTCTTGGGTGTGGGAAGAACATCGTAGGTGGCTTTGATGATGAAGCTAATTTGGCTTCCTTCCATTTCCCAAAGATCCTTCCATGTGAGCTTACGATGCTCCAGGTTTTCCCAGCAAGTCCACTGTCCCTGTTTGGACTGTGCCACTGCTGTCGCGCATCTCTTTGCCTCCTCTTGTTGCCGAATCTGAGCAACCACCAGCTTTCTCCTCTGGGTTGAAGTTGCCTTGTGCCATGTGGGTCGGCCTGTCCCAAGTCCAAACCCACCTCTTCCATGCTGCACCTGTCCCACAATGTCTCCATGCCTGAGAGCAGATTTAGCTTGCTCAACAGCCTCCGATGGGATCCATTTCCTCCCAGTTGCCAGTCTGGGAGCAGCCGCTTGGATCACTTCATCTTGAGACTCAGTCAAGGTCATGTTCAGCCTCACCTTGGTGCATTTAAACTCCTCTGTGAGGCTAGAGATGGGCAGTTCCAGAGCACCATGTCCATACAAGCCAATGTTGCTGAGGCAACGCGGGAGGCCAAGCCACTTCTTGATGTAAGAACTGACTGTTCTCTCCAGCTTCTCGATTTTGGTCATGGGGATCTCGTACACTGTTAGAGGCCACATCAGGCGGGGGAGCAATCCAAACTGCAGGCACCACAGTTTCAACTTGCCAGGAAGCAAGGTCTTGTCTATGCTGACAAGGCCTTTTATGGTTTCTTCCCTCAGCTGATCACTCTGGTCTGAATCTTTGAGACGTGCGTTGTACAATCGCCCTAGACTCTTGACTGGCAGTTCTGACACCAACGGGATTGGTGTATCCTCGATGTGGAACCTCTGGTCTGTGAGTTTCCCCTTGACGATGGATATGCTTCTGGATTTGCTTGGTTTGAACTTCATCCGTGCCCATGTAATGTTGGCATGAAGCTTTCCTAGCAGATGTTTGGTGCATGCAATGGTTGAGGTCAAGGTGGTCATGTCATCCATGTAGGCGCGAATGGGTGGTAGACGCTGACCACACTTCAGACGTTCTCCACCCACAACCCATTTGGAAGCCCGAATGATCACTTCCATTGCCATGGTGAAGGCTAGTGGGGAGATGGTACATCCCGCCATTATTCCCACTTCCACAGATTGCCATGATGTTGTGTACTCTGTTGTTTTGACACAGAATTGCAGGTCTCGGAAGTAGTTTCTCACCAGGTTTGTGATGGTATTTGGGATGTGAAAGAAGTTGAAGGCTGTCCAGATGAGAGAATGAGGGACGGATCCAAAAGCGTTGGCCAGGTCTAGAAATAAGACGTGCAGGTCTCTTCCTTCCCTTTTGGCAGATTGGATTTGGTGCCATATCATGCTTGTATGCTCCAAGCACCCTGAGAAACCAGGAATTCCAGCTTTCTGCACGGATGTATCAATCAAGTTGTTTTGCTTCAGGTATGTCGTCATCCTTTTAGCAACGATGCTAAAGAAGACCTTCCCTTCAACGTTCAACAGGTTGATCTGCCGGAATTGATCGATGTTCAAGGCATCCTTCTCCTTGGGGATTACCACTCCCCCAGCTCTTCGCCATGCTTTTGGGATGGTTTGCTTTGTCCACATCACCTTCATTTGCCTCCACAGAAAGCGTAAGATGTTTGGGGAGTTTTTATACAGCCGATACGGAACTCCATTTGGTCCTGGCGCAGAAGCTGCCCTTGCCTTCCTCACGGTTTCCTGAACCTCGCTCCACCTTGGAGGACTGTCATCCAGCTGGTGTTCTGGTTGAGGAATTGGTGGCATGTCTGATGGTATCTCCCTCTGTTCATATCTTTGGCTGTCTGTGTGAGTGGTTTTCAGGTGGTCTTCCAACTCCCTCTTTGGCACCTTAAGTGACCCGCTCTTTTCCTTTGTGAAAAGTCCTTTCACAAATCTGAAGGGGTCCTTGTAGAACGATGTTCTCGCCCTTTCCTTCCTCTTGCGTCGAGTCCTGAGGTTTTCAGCTCTCCGCAGTCTTCCCAAACGTTCCTTCAGGTCTGATTGCAGGAGGTCAATGCCCACTCTTTCCTCCAGTGAGGCTTTCTTCCATTGTTTCCTCAATTCCCTTCTCTCTTTGACCAGGCGTTCGATTTCTTTCTGCCTTCTGGACTTGGGAGGGGTTGTTGGTGGCATATCCTTTTTCCCTGTCTCTTTTGTTCCAAATCTTTCTGCTCCATAGGAGTAGATCAGATCTCCCATTCTCTCCAGTTTCTTCTCCACTGTTCCTTTGAGTCCGTCCAGGATCTTGATCAGGTCTGCATCAATTGTTGCCCACTCTTTTTTGTTGCTGGACTTTGGCCACTTCACGTGAGGTCTGTGGCCTTGCATGTTCTTCTCCACAGCAGGTTGCAAGTGGCTTGGTTCCAAGTTCTCTGATGATGTGCTTGAATTGCTTTCAGCCTCTGGGGTACTGATACTCGGTGGACTGTGGGTTAAATCCTGCCACTGAGCTTCACTCGCCTGACTTGACCTTTCTCTCAGAAAATAATGATCAATGCGAGTTCCTGGCCTCATCTTCTTCAAGCACTTCATCCGCCCTTGATGTATTTTTAGGCCTCTGATGGATGTTACTCTGGACCAGCCACAGCTACATACTTGGAGCTTTTGTCCAGCTGATGTTGCTTGTTCTGTGCCGATTATCTGGTTCGTCGTCGTGTTCATTCCAGGGTCAGTTACCGGGTTGTCAGCCGATGAGTCATCTTCCGCCCCCGCTCTCGCAGACTCTAGGGGTGTTTTTCTCTTTGGACTTTTCGTAGCAATGAGGGGTGGCCTTTGTCTACTTGTCAAGCGACGGAGCCTGCCATCATGGATAGCTAGTCCATGACAGCCCCGTTGGGGTCTTTTCCTCCTGTCAGCTGTCTTTCCAAGCCGTCACATGGTCTTTCCCTAGTTGTCAGCTGCCCTTTCACAGCAGTCACTGGATTTCTCCAAATTATCAGTTGAGCTCATAGGACTAGATGGTACAATCCCTTAGATCAATCAGCACTTGGTAGTGAGTGGGTGGGGGGGTAAGGGTAAAGGGGTAAAGGGGGTAAATGCTGCATCAGGATTTAACCTTTTAAGAAGTTGGTTAATTCCGATTTTTAAGTCCTCTAAAGTTTAAATTCTGGCCACAACTTCCTGTTTGGATTTGCATTTTCATCAATATGGATATTTTCTTTGTTTCTTTGTGACTTGCATCATCTCAGCAGTAAATAAAGCTCAAAATGAAGACATCACATTATATTTCTTTGTTTGGTAAACAAGATATTATAGTACGATTGTTGGAATTTGCAGTTATATTGAAGATGTTAAGCGGCACATGAGGAAGACGCCAGGATGTTCGTATCTCTGAAAGTCACGGAGGGATTTGAGCATTTATGGCCTTCAGGTTGTAAAAGTCTTACCTCGTCCCGTCTTCGTCATAAGCGTAGAAGTCATCCAGCATGTCCGCCTGAGCGGGACTCGCCGTCAGACGGTGGGCGTCCCTGAAGGAAGGGTGGCTGAGCAGGGCCTCCGTGATGCGGACGTAACCTTTACCTGGAACACACAGTATCACAGCATCATAGCATCACAGCGTGCCGTTGCAGCTCTCACTTCCTCTGGCGGGACTCAACAGTTCTATGCTCGTGTTAAATGTGCACTTCTCAAGCTTTTCAACCTAAAACCTGGGGGGGACACAGGTGGGCAGAGAGAACTCCAGGTAGGCCTTTAGGACGGAAAGCAGGCGTGCCGCCTTAAAGGGGACCTATTATGGCATCTAATACCTATTTTAAACAGGCCTTGAATGTCTTAAAAACAAGCTTTTGATTGTTTTTGCTAAATAAATTAGAAATTCAGCCTCTGAGCCATGTCTTTATCTTCCCATTCTCTAACCTCATTATCTATGTGGGATTCTGAGTGGGCGGGGCGGGGCTATGATAATGAGGCTCTGTGCTGATTGGCTGCCTGAATGACGCGATACACCGCTACGAAAAAATGGCGGAAGCTCCGGCCGGCAGAGTTAGTTGTGGGCGTGGTTTCACGCATCGGAGGTCAACCTATGTAAATCGCATTCTCGTTACGTAACGACGGGAGCAGAATCTGAACGGCTCGTAGATCCACATCACACTGGACGGCTCATCCAGGCGGCTGTACAGACACTGCAGAATTTGGTTGCTTTCCTCCTTCTCTGAGTTGGCAGGCTGAGGGGAGACCACTTTATATATGTTAAAGCAAGAAAAAACGTGTTTTTCATAATAGGTCCCCTTTAAGAGAAGAGTCAGTGATGCTAGAGAGCATGAAGATTCAGGAGGAACAGAAAAGGGTCGTGTGGCGAGTCCAGATTTATTATATATATATATATATATATATATATATATATAGATTTAATTTCCATTAGAACATAAACATGTTGAAACTGAGACATTTTGCTATTTTAATGGAAAATATATCCTCATTTTGAATCTGATGGCAACAAGACATCTAAAAAAATGTTTAAAGCTGGAAAAGTAAAAAAAAAAATTTAAAAACAACTGAAGGTGAATTCCACGTGTGATTAGGTTGTATGTCAGTAACATGAGGGGATATAAAAAGGTAAAAAGAGAGAGATTCAACAGTTGGTGACAAACTCAATTTAAAGAAAGTGTTCCTTAATTTAAGATTTCAAAGACTTTGAAAGTCCCAACAGCTGCAATCCTGCATCAAACAAGAAGGAGGGAATAATCCTCCTGAAAACGGCACCAGCAGGTCGTTAGAAGAAGATAGGTACTGTAGCCGGTAGCATCACCCTGCTCTGACTCTGAGATGTGTTGCTGACATTAAATTCAAAGTGGGCCAGAAATGTCCAAATGTGTCCGTTTCAATGTCTGAAGAACTTCCTCGTCTTTTGTCAGGAATAAAACGGGTCTAAGATTTGTTTATTTACACGTGTAGTTATAGGTGCTGCTGATCATCACCCCTTGATGAATTGATCAGTAGAGGCCGCTTTAAAACAGTTGTGACTGTTCTGTTAACACAAAGCCAAGTGGCAAAGACATATGCAGTCACAGTAGGGTTAGTGATTTTGGGGTTGATTTGCAGCCCAGGATCCTCGGGACAGCTAAAGCTAAAGTTTATGCAACATGTCGGTGACACCAGCAAATCTACTTCAAATTAAAGAAGTTAAATAAATAAAGGATCCTGAATGGCCGAATCAAAGTTCCTCCCCGTTGCAATCTTGGACCTTCACCTTAACTGAATACGTACACAGTAACTGAATACGTACACAGTATCTCCAGTTGGACTAAAATGTGTTCAGCACACTGGTTGTAACGATTTACGTGCAATATATTATCTTATTTACATGTTAAGGTTACACATCTTTATGTTTACCACATAAAAACACTTTTTATCCTTTATATCACCACTACTTCTGTCATGTCTGTTTTCTCATTTGTGCATTTGCTTCTAATTAAAGTTTTTTTGTCCACCAAAACAAAAAAAAAAAAGAAATCTTGGACCTTGAGTAGGCCTAGGACGATAATCAATTAATCGCACGATAAATGAAAATGGACTCGATAATGTTTCCGGCCTCGATAAATGGCCATATGCACGCATATTTGTTTTCTCCGTCTCCGGCCTCCAAACACACTGGATGACAAGAGGGCTCACTCTGTGCATCGGTCTTAGCACCTGGGCGCGTTTGTTCCTTAGCGGAAAAAAATTAACGGAGTGAACCATCTTGTCAATCATTCAGACTCTTTGTATCTGTGGGGGGAGTTGAACTGGGGTTGAACTGAGGGAATCCTTGTTAGTTTATTTTCCTCCGCTTAGTAATATGCTTAAATTCAGCGGGTTGTCTCGTCTGATCTGAGGTCGTAGGCGAAAAAAAAAGGAGAGCGCGGGTGGAGAGGAGAGGGGCGGTGGCGGCCCGAAGGCCGGCCGTCTCTCTCCCTCAAGCCTCGACAATGGTCTTGACAATGTCGACAATAATATCGTTTATCGTCAATAATTTGTGGGACAATATATCGTCCAGCAAAATTTGTTATCGTCCCAGGCCTAACCTTGAGAGTTGTTGTAAATGAGATCAAAGTTGTTAAAAGAATGAAGCAAAGTTCCTTCACAGAGATGTGAGACTGATGAAGTCAGACAGCAAACAAGATAGACAGACAGACGGACGGACGGACGGACGGACGGACTGTCATGGTCAGTCCTCCGCTCAGACCTGCCTTCAGTACTTTTCCACTCCCCTCTCTCGTGCTCACCCCATCTTCCAGCCACGCCCATCTCGTCACTCACTCCAGTCACCTGCTCTCCCAGCTGCAGCTCCTCAGCAATCAAGAAGCTAAATAAACTCCACTCTCCTCTTTGCCCACTGCCAGATTGTCTCTTTGCCATGCAAGACTGTCCAGCGTTCTCTGCCCTGACCTCCTCGTCGACCCTGCCTGTTCCTGGACTCTGCCTTGTCTCCTGCTCTCCGGTGCCTGACCTTGTCCTCCGAACCTGACACTGATTCCTGCCTGATCCTGGTCCTGCATTCCTGCCTGCTCTTGGGAAATAAAGTGAACCAGACTACCACTTTGTGCTCTGTGTGCTGCTTTTGGGTTCTCTGCCGGCCGTAACAGATAGACAGACAGACGGACGGAGGTCTCACTGATGGCCAGCAGCAGCGCGTCCCCCACCCTGGCCAGGTCGGCCCTCCCCAGCAGCAGCTCCGTCACCTCCAGGTGCTCGTTGGACACGGCCAGCTGCAGGGCGTTCTGGCCCATGTAGTCCACGGCGTTGACGTTCAGGCTGGGCACGTACAGCAGCATGCGCCGCACCTCCGGGATGTTGCCGTACTCCGCCGCCTCCAGGAAGTGCTGCTCCACCTCGGACAGGCTGACCGGGGGGGCAGAGAACATGTAGGCCGGCCCGCGCAGCGGCTGGCGCCGCTTGGCAGCGCTGAGGCGGGCCAGGAGCTGCCTCTCCGAGTTGCTGTGGCTGCCAGAGTCCGAGCATATAAACACACATTTATTTCACATTAAACAACTGGAATCCTGCTTACGCTCCAACAACACCGGGACAAACCCCGGCGACCCACGCGGCCCTCAAAGAGTTACACGATGACATTTTAACCCAGATAAACCTCTACTTGAGCAATATGTGGAAACTATATTACTAGAAACTACAAAAGTTGCATTTACAAGTGAATAAGTGCAGAAATAAAAGATCAACGTTGTTTGCTGGCCTTCCTGCAGATTTGTCTCATATTGAAACTGTATGGCCTCTAATGAAGAAGAAACACGTATAAAGCCCCCCCTGGGACAAAACCGTAAACTCAGAAAGGATATTAACTTTAATTCATCTTGCAGAATTTCAACCGTTGGTGTCCTAAAATACCAAATTAGTTCATTAATATTCACAAATAAACTGGTTCCCAGAACTATTATTTATTTACCATCCAGACTGAGGTGTAGTATAAATAACTGAATCAAATGCAGGGGTTAGTGGTTATATCCTGAACTTTTCAGCCTGTCATCATCTCCACACCTCAACCTCCTCATTCAACATCTGCTCTCTGACCGATTCACCTGATTCAAGATGAAAAGGCCCAAAACAATTACTGCCCATCCAGAAGTAATAACCTAAACGCTTGAATGTGAGGAATTTCTGCAAGATAAACCTTCAATAAGTAAATAAGTTCATGAAGGGGTCTAGATTCTTTTAAACTATAGTTTGAACTGTGAATTTCAGATTCAGATTCAGATTCAGACGACTTTATTAATCCCTGTGGCCTGTGGGAGGTTCCGTCGGGGAAATTGACATCTCCATCTCACTCACTCAGCACTGTCATATACAAATCAAACACCCCAAAAACCAGACACCCATATAAAGATCAAAAGATGAAAAATAAAAATGTGGATCATTTAAAGTTTTTTCTAGAATCCCACAAACATTTTTGTGGAATATCTGGATGTTCAGTCATAAATGGACGTGTTAACTTTAACTCAAACCCTTAATTACACAGAATGAACTGTAATTGTTATAATAGCTCAAACATAAACTCCAACATTCCTGCAGATTTGTCTCATATTGAAACTTTATGGGCCCTAATGAAGAGGAAACACATATAAAAACAACCCTGGGACAAAACTTTGGACTCAGAAAGGATGAACATTAATTCATCTTGCAGAATTTCAACCGTTGGTGTCCTAAGATACCAAATTAGTTCATTAATATTAAAAATAAGGTGGTTCTTGGAACTATTATTTATTTACCATCCAGACTGATGTCTAGTGATGCAGGAGTTTAAGTGGGAATATCCTGAACTTTTTCATCCTTGGAGTGACTCAATAGACTGGTCATCCCATCATCTCCACATCTGAACCTCCACATTCGACATCTGCTCTCGGACCCATTCATCTGATTAATAATAAGTTCATGATGCCATCCAGATACTTTTAAACTATAGTTTGGACTGTGAACTTGGATCATTTAAAGTTTTTTCTAGAATCCCACAAACATTTTTGTGGAATATCTGGATGTTCAGTCATAAATTGACGTGTTAACTTTAACTCAAACCCTTAATTACACAGAAGTAATTGTTATAATAGCTCAAACATAAACTCCAACATTTCTGCAGATTTGTCTCATATTGAAACTGTATGGCCTCTAATGAAGAGGAAACACATATAAAAACAACCCTGTGACAAAAACGTTAACTCTAATTCATCTTGGAGAATTTCAACCGTTGCTGTCCTAATATACCAAATTAGTTCATTAATATTAACAAATAAGCTGGTTCCCAGAACTATTATTTATTTACCATCCAGACTGAGGTGTAGTATAAATAACTGAATCCGTTTTAGTGGTTATATCCTGAACTTATTCAGCCTGTCATCATCTCCACACCTCAACCTCCTCATTCAACACCTGCTCTATGACTGATTCACCTGATTCAACGTGAAAAGGCCCAAAACAAATACTGCCCATCCAGAAGTAATACCCTGCTGAAACAAGATCATTGCTTGTTGTTTGTGTGTAAATGAAAAGATTGCCAGGGATTACATAAATGCTGCTTGTTAAGGAAAAAATGCACAATGTCTTGTTTTTTGAACAAATGCAGATTAAGTTCAAAACTAGATGCATTCATGTAAAGCAGCAAACTTCACTTTGAATTGTTAATATCACAGATTTAAATGTACGGAAGAATATTAGGGCCAGGCAGGAGAAAAAAAAAATAATATTTTAGAGGAGGACATTTTTTTTTTCACTATGTACTTCGAGAAAAAAGTCGAAATGTCGAAAAAAAGTAAAACTTTTGTGAATAAAGTTGAAATGTTGAGAAAAAAATGCGATGGACTGGTGACCTGTCCAGGGTGTAACCCCTGCCTCTCACGTGACCCTGCAAAGGATAAAGCGGGTATAGATAATGGATGGATGGATGGATGTTGAGAAAAAAGTCAAAATGTCGAGAAAAAAGTCGAAATGTTGAGAAAAAAGTCGAAATGCCGAGAAAAAAGTTGAAATGTTGAGATTAATGTTGAAGTACAATTTCGAGAAAAAAGTCGAAATGTTGAGAAAAAAAGTTGAAATGTTGAGAAAAAAATCTAAATTTTGTGAATAAATTTGAAATGTTGAGAAAAAAGTCGAAATGTCGAGAAAAAAGTCGAAATGTTGACAAAAAAGTCAAAATTTTGTGAATAAAGTTGAAATGTCGAGAAAAAAGTCGAAATGCCGACATTAATGTTGAAATACAGTTTCGAGAAAAAAGTCGAAATGTTGAGAAAAAAGTCGAAATGTCGAGAAAAAAGTCGAAATGTTGAGAAAAACGTCAAAATTTTGTGAATAAAGTTGAAATGTCGAGAAAAAAGTCGAAATGCCGACATTAATGTTGAAATACAATTTCGAGAAAAAAGTCGAAATGTTGAGAAAAAGTCAAAATTTCGTGAATAAAGTCGAAATGTTGAGAAAAAAGGCGAAATTTCCACTTTATTCACGAAATTTCTACTTTATTCTTGAAATTGTATTTCAACATTAATCTCGAAATTTCCACCTTTTTCTTGACATTTCGACTTTTTTCTCGAAGTGCACAATAAAAAAAAACCTTCCCCTATGTCAGTGTTGTGTCCCAGAGCAGCAGACGTCCGTCCACCTGCTGCTCCGGCTGACCCGGGGATGCAGCTGTCACTCACCCGAGGCAGCGGCCCCCGCAGCAGCACTCCTCCCCCAAGTCCTGCTCGTGCAGCAGCAGGTTGTCGCGGCTCCTGGCCGCCGGGCCGCCGCCGCCATCCACCGCCAGAAGCCTGTGGTTCATCCCGGAGCAGAGCCGAGCAGCAGCGGAGGGTCCTGGCTCAGGCGGAGCAGCGAGCGAGTGGCCGGGGCAGGGCTCTGCCTCCTTCCCTCTGCCGCCCCCCCCCCACACACCCAACCCTCCTGTTTACTCTCCGTCCTTGAGAAAGAATGCATCCTTCTGGGTCCCATATATGCTTTTATTTACATGACGGCTTGAACTTTAGAGATGTGGAGGGGAAGTTTTTTGTCTCATTTGTGTCATTTCTCATCCTCTCCTGCAGTGACACGCACTGATACAAATATTGTGCTTGACCTACTTAAAAGAAATAAGTCAACTTTTTGCATGAGATTATTATGGAGATCAAGAAAGACTACTCTTTGTATAAACTACTTAATTCTATGTAATGCATTTTGCAAGTACAGTCAACGTAATTGTGTTATGTTAACACAATTACGTTTAAGTTGACTTTAAAAAGAAAAGAAAAAGGAAAAAAAGAAGAAAAAAAGGAAAAAAAAAACAAAAAAGGAAAAAAAGAAGAAAAAACAAAACAAAAAAAGGAAAAAAAAATTAAAACATTTAAAATTAAGTTGACTTTAAAATGCACAATGTCTTGTTTTTTGAACAAATGCAGATTAAGTTAAAAACTAGATGTATTCATGTAAAGCAACAAACTACATTTTTAATTGTTAATATCACAGATTTAGATATGTTATATTTACATGCGCTTAGATTTATTTTTTTCAGTGCAGTAAAGGAAGTTGTTAAAACTCCAGAAAGGGGAGTTAAATAATATATCTCCAACTGTTTGCTGTAGTTGTGCAAGGCTGGTTTGGAGGGAGGGTTTTCCTCGTGTGATACACGCCGGCGGACTGATGGCTGATGAACTGCAGATGAGATTCCTCGGGGTTCAGATTCCCAGTGGACGTCGCTTCCTTCCTTCCTTCCTCTCCATGATCCCTGTCTAGTGTGGGAAAACCAGCGGACGGACCGACGGGCTTCAAAGATCATGTTCATGTGTACTAAGAGGCTGTTTCCACTGCTAAAGTGTGGTCCTGCTCGGCAGGAAACACGAGGCCGCAGCCCTCAAACATCAGGCGTCTGAAACATCTGATAACGCAGCGCCTCTGATGTTCAGCAGCGGCTGTGGAAGTTGCCTTTTAAGGGCCTGGCTGCTGAAGAATAGCTACTTTGGAGCTTTTGTCCTGCGTTAGTCAGGCAGCCCGTCAGAGGGACGAAGCGCTGACGGATGTCAGCAGCTGGAGGTTTTGTTGAGACTTCCTCCTCAGGACCGACCAGAGCAGCGATGTGGACATAAACACTGTCAGCCAAGCATACACACTCTGGTTGGGTGTGTGTGTGTGTGTGTGTGTGTGTGTGTGTGTGTGTGTGTGTGTGTGTGTGTGTGTGTGTGTGTGTGTGTGTGTGTGTGTGTGTGTGTGTGTGTGTGTCATCCCAGACCACACAGGGAGGCAGAACTCGCAGCGTTATCACCTGAACATCATAAAAACATATACAAACACCAAATAACTGAGTGTGAGAGCAGGAATGAGATGGAGGACAGAGGTGGAGGACGGAGATTCGGGACGGAGAAGGTGGATGGAGATGGAGGAATGTGGAGACGGAGGTGGAGGAATGAGGAGGAGGACGGAGGTGGAGAACAGAGATGCGGGACGGAAAAGGAGGACGGAGGTGGAGGACAGAGGTGGAGGACGGGGATGGAGGAATGAGGAGGAGGATGGAGGTGGAGAACAGAGATGCGGGACGGAGAAGGAGGACTGAGGTGGAGGACGGAGGTGGAGGACGGGGATGGAGGAATGAGGAGTGTTGTGCCACGAGCCCCTCAGCCAGCAGCCAGCACAGCTGTGGCTGATTACAATCAGCCCAGCTGCTCCACCATCATGATCAAGGGCTGCCTTCATAAGCTGCTGAGAGACAATGCTCAGCGCTTAGATGTTGACTACTGTGGCAAGTACCTGCAGCAGAAAGTTTAGGCTCTGGTGTGTGTGAGATTTTGTAGATCTATTTTTGGTCCTAACTGTTTCCTTGTGTTCCAGGCTCCCTCCAGTCAATCCAGTGTCTCCCCGCTCCACCGTTCCGTCCACCTCCCCTGGATTGAGTTTACTCATTAAATCCTTCGTTTGCAACTTCAGGCTCTTTGCTTTTGGGGTCCCTGGAACATTTGGCTATTTTCTATTCTCGAGTGAGCCTAACAGAACGTCTAAGCCAACATGAGCCAAGCCGAGGCTTCAAGGGCAGAGAAACCTCCAGAATTGCGGGAGCTAGTGTTTGGTCAAGCTACTGAACTTTCCGCACTGCAGCTGGGATTAAAGAAGGCTTTCCCCACTGTCCAATCCCAGATTGCGGATCTTGAGAAGACGTTTCAGTGCACTGTGGGTACTGTGGCTGCCCTTTCTGCCCAGATTACCTCCATATCAGGGGCCTTGTCTGGCATACAACAATCCTTGGATGCCCTTAGAGACCAAGTCCCCGCCAGCAGAGGCCCTAACCCTGGTCCTATCACTAGCCCCAGGTCTTCCAGCCTGCCTGCAAACCCAGTCCTTCCTGCCCACCAACACACTCATTCTGAGCCTGGCTTAATCAGTCCTAAGCCGTTTAATGGAAATTTTGATCAGAGCAAGGGCTTCTTGGCACAATGTGAGTTACTTTTTACTCATCAGCCTTCGAGATACTCTTCTGATGGGTCAAAGATTGCCCAGGTCATGTCCTTGTTGGTCGACGACGCCCTCAGCTGGGCTATTGCCGCAGTAGGGAACAACCCAGCCATTGCCATCAACTACAGTCAATTCAAGAGAGTTTCAAGCAGTATTTGATCACCCTGCAGACAGCCAAGATGCTTCGAGTCGTTTGCTAGCTATCCGCCGTTCTGTGGCCCAGTATACACTGCAGTTTTGCATTCTTGCGGCGGAGAGCCGTTGGAATGACCACGCCCTGCTGAGTGCATATCGCAAAGGTCTGAATGATTCCATTAAGGATCTTATTGTCCGTGATAGTCCAACGACCCTCAACGAGCTCGTATCTCTGGCGCTCAAGGTCGACACCCGACTCCAGGAGCGCCGTGCCGACAAACGCATGCCCCACCGCTCTGCTTCAGTGTCCCGTGGCACGTCTTCTATGGCAAGTCCAAACCCCCATTCTCTCATGCGTCCCCCTACTACTTCCGGGCCTAGGGAGCCCATGGGGATTGACCTGTTCGCGTCTCTCACAAGAAGAGAGAGAACAGAGAATGTCCAACCAGCTGTGTCTCTACTGTGGGGAGTCGGGACATTACATCCGAGCCTGTCCGACCCGCCCAAAAGGGTCCCGCTCGCCAGTAGGGGCTATACTGGTGAGCAAGGCAACTTTTCCTCAGCCCAAGCATAGTCCCAACCGTCTTTTCCCCGCTACACTCTCCTGAGACTAAGAGACGCTGTCTGTTAGTGCCCTCATTGATTCTGGTGCGGACGAAAGTCTCATGGACATCTCCCTAGCTCGCCAGGCGGGCATCCCTTTAGTTCCCCTGAACCGCACTCTGTCCCCCCGGGGTATCGACGGGCACTCCTTGGGTACCACCCGCAGTCGAACGGGCAGGCAGAGCTTGCCAACCAGGCAGTCGAGGCGGCCCTTCGCTGCGTTGCCTCCAGCAACCCTGCTTCCTGGGCCAAGTACCTCCCTTGGGTGGAGTATTCCCTCAACACCATGGTTAGCTCTGCCACCGGGATGTCACCTTTTTCAGTGCTCGCTGGGTTATCAACCCCCTCTGTTTCCCCAACAAGAGCTGGAAGGGGCTGTACCGTCCACCAGGGCACACCTCTGCCGGTGTCGTCCGATCTGGAAGACTGCCCGAGCTGCGCTTTTCCGCGCTTCTGTGCGTGGTGCAAACCGGCGGAGAGTGCATGCCCCCCTCTACCAGCCTGGCCAGAAGGTTTGGCTGTTGGCCCGGGACCTACCTTTCCAGACGTCTACTCGCAAGCTGAATCCCCGTTTTGTTGGTCCATACACGGTGAGCCGCATAATCAGCCCTGTTGCGGTCTGTTTGGATCTCCCGCCCGCTCCCAAGATTCATCCTGTGTTCCATGTGTCCCAGCTTAAGCCCGTAGCCACCAGCACTCTGTCTCCCCCTGTGTCTGCTCCTCCGCCCCCTCGGGTCCTAGCAAATGGTGACCCTGTTTGGACGGTTCGGAAGCTGCTCGCTGTTCGTCGTAGGGGACGGGGTTTCCAGTACTTGGTGGACTGGGAGGGCTTTGGCCCTGAGAACCATAGCTGGGTGCCCCGGTCCTACCTTGTGGACCCTTCCCTGTTGGACGACTTCTACCGGGACAATCCGGGTGCTCCGGGATGGTCGTCCGGTGCCTCCCCCCGGGGGAGGCACCAGGCTCTGGTGTGTGTGGTGTGTGTGAGATTTTGTAGATCTGCTATTTTTGGTCCTAACTGTTTCCTTGTGTTCCAGGCTCCCTCCAGTCAATCCAGTGTCTCCCCGTTCCACCGTTCCGTCCACCTCCCCCGGATTGAGTTTACTCATTAAATCCTTCGTTTGCAACTTCAGTCTCAGTGTCTTTGCTTTTGGGGTCCCTGGCACATTTGGCTATTTCTATTCTCGAGTGAGCCTAACAAGGAGGACGGAGGTGGAGGACGGAGGTCCCTCGTCATGTAGCTGGTTGTAGCGTCTGCTTTGTCCGGGTCGAGTCGTCTCCGTCCTGCTCATTGTTGCAGACGTCAGGACGACACGCTTCGACTCCGGGGGGAAATATAAACACTGAATTCTTCTCATTCTCACAGATAATTCATCCAGAGTGTTTTAAAACGAAAATAACTCCCAACAAACACTGCAGCGTGTGAAACCTGAAATAAAACACAACCACATTCCATGAAACAACATTTATTCACAATAAAACAAAGAAAACACGTCAAAATGTGCAATTGTTTTGCATATTGTATTTTGGAAATGAGGGCAGCACCAAGTCTGAAAAAGTTGGCTCTAAGAAAGTCAGACCTGCGGGAGGATCATGTTCGTAACTCGGTTACAGAGCAGGTAATTCCCCTGTCTGAGAAAATCTGCATCTAAAAACTGTAAAGCAGTTTCAGCATATTGTTCTCAGGCGTAAAACTGAAAACTTTGTACATTCCATCCAAGTAATACTGTAAACATGACATAAATAAATGCTAAGCTACATCATCGAAAGACAGCGTAAGGATGAATTCTAAGAAAGGGGACCAAGCCTTTATACATTTTTGGCGAGATTTGAATCTGTTGTATCTGAGCTTTTCTAAAGGTATAAAAGATGTCACATCTTTGACCCATTCCGTGAATGTTGGGGGTTTGTCAGATTTCCAATTGCGGAGGATAAGTCTCCGGGCTATGAGAGAAGAAAATGCAATAACATTGGCTTGAGGAGAGAGAGGTAACTGGTGCATCATCTGTGGAACACCAAATATAGCAGTTATAGGATTGGATTCAATAATTATATGACAAATGGTCGAGAAGGCATCGAAAATACTCTTCCAAAATGTTGTCAAAGACGTGCCTCCCCAAATTATATGTCCAATAGAGGCAGGCTCCAGATGACATCTTATGCAAGTAGAGTCAACATCAGGATGAATTTTAGATTTAGATTTTAGATTTAGATTTTCTCTCTCGAGAAATGCAAATGATGTATTTTGAATTGAATCAAACAATGTCTAAAACATAAAGAGGCGGTATGAATGCTCCCCAGAGAGCGTCCCCACATCCCCTCTACAACACTCACTTATTTATTCATTTCTGAAGAAAATATCATAGTCTCTAGCTGCTATTCCTTGTCTCCCATCCAGACTATGTCATCATCGCGTTAAGCCCCCAGAGACTCTCCTACTGGGATAGACTGATTTGATTGGCTCTTCGTGACCTTTTGGGATAATCAATGAGCTCCTACTGACGGTAACTGGACGTACCTGTAAAGCTAATCTAAATCTGCTGGCTTGACGTCTAGATCCTCCGGATTAAAGGGAACATCTGGCCTGTAATCGGCCTTCACTTCATACAGGAAGTCTGCATCACTGATATATGGAGTGGGAATCCTGCACATCTGGAAACATATATGGAGGTTTTGAAGCAGTTTATCCTCCTGTACGGGAAACAGTAGACTTGTAGTCCAGACCACCTAAACCGAGACCAAGACTCTACCAAGACCAGAAAGTATCAAGACCAAGACTAGTTCAGACAGAGACCAAAAAGAAACCTAGTAATGTCCTGATCCTGCGTGATTGTAGAACATCATCCTGGTTCAGCTAGTTTCCATATGAGCTTGTATTCAACTGCAGCTCAATAACACAGAGAAGTGGATGATGATGTTGAACTCACTATAAATGTTTTCATCCATCAGCTGAGATCAGATATGTGTGGTGACTGCACTACCGCTATTTCTACACTATTGCAGGATTGACTCCAGTGCTTTTAACGATTGACAACCAGCCTCCAACACCCCCCTCCACCTCAGAAAAGTCATGAATAGTAAATGTTACTGATTTAAATTGGACTTAATTTGGAGATGAAACCTGAATTTTAAATATTAAAGATTGAAATTTTATTATTTACCATTATAGTAGTATTATCAGATTACACCGTATATCAGCATCACTGAAATGGACCTGATGCTTAATCAATCACAACGATATTCAAATACTATTGATATATTTGTTCAAACAAGGCCCTTATAAACACAAAACTGTAATTAAATACAGACACATGCAGATGGACCAAAACATTAAATCAGATGCAAAATACAAATAGTTTACAAAACTGTACATTAACAAGAGGAAGACCTGCTGATACAAGATTGTGTCACCTTGGTGTGAAACGGCAGCTCAATTATCCGAGTCCGAGACCTGAAGAGACCCGAGACCGAGACAAGACCAGGATCACAAAAAATTGGTCTCAACAACTACAAGTATATTTCATGCATCACAAAATATTATTTCATAATAAAGAAAACAGCTGAGCTGTGTTTGGTTTATGTGTTCTTGTGTCCGGTGAGCTGATCTGGACCTTCATATCTTCATCAGTACTGATCATTGACATATTTGAGATGAGTCACCTGGAGCATTAATCAGTGTTTCTGAGAGTAAAACCTGAAGTGTGCCAGCGTAACCCAGAGCTGTGGTGGCCTCCACACCCACGATGAGACCAATGTTAATTTCCTGACCCCGGTCCTCGGGTACCGCCGCCCTGCTGCACGTTTTAGACTCATCATCAGGGTCTGCACAAGTCTGTTAGAGACACAGTCATGTTTATCAGGGTTTGCTGAAGCAAGGAAACGTCTAAATCGTGCAGGACGGGGAACTGGAGAACCGAGTTGGGTCACACTGATCTGGAGAGTCTGACTGTGGAGAAACACCAACTCGGTTTCGTTTAATAATCAGAACAAGGTGATGTTTCCATCCTTATCAGGGCACTGCTTCTTATTTCTGAAGTGGCTTCCATTATTTAAATAATTTGCATTTAACCCGACTGTAACGGCTTCTTTGTCGTCCTTTAACCCTTTAATGATCAAACTCCCCGGGGGTCAGATCAACACTTTTATTGAGAGGAATCCAGCTGAAACTCTTTGCGAAGCAGGATCATGTGACTAAAAGTGCAAGTTTTTCTGCAGCAGCTTTTTATTTGTAAATCACAGATTTGATTGGTGGAGCAGAGAATAAAAATCCTTTTACTGATTCAGGAAAATAAATCATGATGTCAACGTGAGTTATTCTCATTTGTCTTGCAGATATATATCAAAACATGGATCTTTAGAGGAGTGTTGTGCATCTGAACTATCCCAAACAGCTGGGTTGACATGAGGCAGGCAGCACATACGGTAAGTTGTTCCTGTGTTACAGCGCCCCCTCCTGGGGGGGCGGCTCTGGCTCTGGCTCCTGCTTCTGCTGCGTCTCACACAGCTTGTAATTCAGCCACAGTTGTTGTTTTAAAAACTTTCCCATTTTTGATGTGGGCACCTCCAAATATGGCGAAGGCTTACCCTTGAAGAGCAAGACCTCACCCCCCCCCACACACCAATCGTTCAACATCCACGCAGAGAGAGCACTTTTCCTCTAATTGGTTGTAGGAAAACACGGCGCTCACCTCAAACAGCTGGGATTGTTTCTCCGTGACCTTCCAGATGACCACAGTAGATAAAACCTCCCGCTTCAGAATCAGAGACTCTGTTTCCTCCAGGGGAAAAAAAACATGCTGCAAAAGCCTCAACCAGCCAAAGAAGACACGATATGAGAAATAATAAATCTGGACTTAATCTTTAAACTTGTTAGCTGAGGCAGCAGAATGAAACTTCTTTTCATATTAATGTTGATCTTCTGAGAAGAAACAGCTTTAAAATGTTTACCAAGTCTTGTAGAGTGAAGAAAAACAAAGCTAAACTTACTTGACATAAATAAGCAGTCAACTAAAAACTGAGCACTTTTTTAAAACTAAAATGACTTTTGATGTGGAGAAACTTAAAAAGTGCTTTTTATGTTTTCCTTTCTTGCACTTGATACAAATATTGTGCTTGATCTACTTAAAAAAAATAAGTCAACTTTTTGCATTAGATTATTATGTAGATCAAGAAGAATATTTTTTGTATAAACTACTTAATTTTTTGTATGTAAATAATACATTTTGCAAGTACAGTCAGCTTAATTGTGTTAAGTTTACTTTACTTGCTAAAATTAAGTTGACTTTACTTGCAAATGAATTTTGTACATACTAAAAATTAAGTAGTTTATACAAAGACTAGTCTTTCTTGATCTACATAAAAATCTCATGTGAAAAAGTTGCCTTAATTTTTTTAAAGTAGATCAAGCAAGATATTTTTTACTGGTGTGTTCTACTTAAACAAATCAAGCATGTTTCATCTAAACGTTGGTCAATCTGCCCAATAGATTAAAATTGTTAAAGGAAAGGTAAATACAACAAGATCATTGCTTGTTGTTTGTGTGTAAATGAAAAGATTGCCTGGGATTACATAAATACTGCTTGTTAAGGAAAACATGCACGTCTTGTTTTTTGAACAAATGCAGATTATGTTCAAAACTAGATGTATTCATGTAAAGCAACAAACTTCATTTTTAATTGTTAATATCACAGATTTAAATATGTTATATTTACATGCGCTTACATTTATTTTTTTCCCGTGTGGTGGTCGGTGACTCAAACCTCAGAAGGCAAAGTAACCAGAAGTACAGTCTTTGGAAAAGCCCTGCAGTGATTTTTGAAATCTGTATTTGTCCCAAAGAGAACGACACAACATCATACAGTCGAAGCTGCAGAGGCGATAGAAACGTGTTTTATTCTGTTTTCTCAGAATCTGCAAGTGAGTGAGTTCAGTTGTTGGTTGCGATCCTGCGGATCTTCATGGTGACGGACTTGATGCTGTGCGGGACTCCGCTCTGCCTCCACGTGTCCCAGAGGAAGCGCGCCCCCTGGCGGTGGCCCCCGGCGGGGCCCCCGTTCAGGTTGGCCAGGCCGCAGCGGTTGAACCACCAGCCCGTGTGCCCGTGGCGGAGGCTGCAGCTCTCCACCGTGCTGTTGTCCAGCGAGCACGCCGGGTTGCAGCCGTCGTTGTCGACGTCCGTGGCGCTGAACGGAGCCGTGTCCTGGTTCTGCTCCTGGTCGTAGCCGCGGAAGGCGTCACCTGCGTGACGTCAGAGCCCACACAGACACAGGTGAGTCAGTAAAGCCTGATTTATGGTTCTGCGTTAAATCGACGCAGAGCCTACGCCTAGGGTTTACGGCGTAGCCTGTAACCAACGCCCTATAGGCTCTGCGTTGGTGTAACGCGGAACCGTAAATCAGCCCTAAAGGCAAGACAAGTACCAAGTAGAAGAATGGTTTAGACAAAATAATGTATCTGTTGAACTCAAATCACATGGAGATAACATGTATGGAGTAGTGATGGAAAAGAGACAAGATAATCTGCCGACTAACACAATTCTCATAATGGCCAAATTCTACATTCACAAATCGAAATTCATGAAAACCCCACCTATCTTTAATGCCTTTTATAACGAATTTAAGTTGTACTGTAAATACCTCAAGTATATGAACTTTAAATCTGCGAACAAACTGCTGAATTCAGTGTTATAAATTAATAGATTCTGATTGAAATGATGTATAACCCTACCAGATAACCAGATAACCCTATGTATAACCCTACCATTATAACTGCAAAATTTATTTTATCTTCGTTTTCTTTTAGTTTAAGCTACATTTATTTATTTTATTTGTCATTATTTTGTCATAATACTTATGATGTTTAGAAAATGTATTTATTTCATTTAGGCTTTTTTTGTTTCTCATTTTTTATTTCCTATTTCATTAATTTGTCCACTCAGTGCAAACCTTTTCTAATGTGCTTGCTACATGGCAGCTTTGATGTGCCTTGTTTGTTTGTAAATTCAAGACTTTTCAATAAAAATTTAAAGTAAAAAAAAATAGTAAAGTTTAAAAGTAAGGCAAGGCAAGTTTATTTGTTTAACACAATTCAACACAAGGTAATTCAAAGTGCTTTACATCAACATTAAAAGCGGGAAGACACGATTAAACAGTAACAAATCAATTAAATGAAATAGAAATATGAAATTTCATATTCATATACACAGGCATTGTGACGTAGAATTGTGAAATTGGTCTGATTCACCACACGAATCGGCACAGATTACTTTAGTCATACTGTATTTGACCTGGTCTTTGTACATTTTGAACGTATAGAAATGTAATTCTTGCCATTTTAAGAATAAGATGTGTACCTGCTGTACTCTACTGCCCTTACTTTTTAACAACTTCTGCTTTTTATTATTTTACTTCTTTTCTTATCATTTTATTTCATTGTATTTGTTATTTACTGATTAATTGTGTCTTACCGCTTTTAATGTTGATGTAAAGCACTTTGAATTACCTTGTGTTGAATTGTGCTATACAAATAAACTTGCCTTGGCTTGAAATAATAATACAATGCAATGAAATAAAATAAATAACAAATAAAATTAAATAAAATGATAAGAAAATGGGTAAAATAATAAAAAGCACAAGTTGTTAAAAAGTAAGGGCAGTAGAGTACAGCAGGTAAGTATTTGATTTAAGAGTACGCTTCAGTAAACAGTAATGTTTTTAGCCCTGATGTAACCCTTTAAAGCCTGACGTGTGAGATAATATG
This sequence comes from Cololabis saira, assembly GCF_033807715.1. NCBI lineage: Eukaryota > Metazoa > Chordata > Actinopteri > Beloniformes > Belonidae > Cololabis > Cololabis saira. Next base: position 13,679,423 of record NC_084600.1, on the reverse strand, counting down.
CAAGAAATCCTTTTTTTAAAACTTATCTGAAGTTTTATTTTATAATAATTGAAACAGATTTTTGCATTACAAGTAAATTAGGTAATTATATCTACTTATTTTGATGATTTATTTTCATTAATTCAAATATGATGCATCCAGCCAATATAGGTTAAAGGATCTACAGTTGGAGCAGACCTCAGGTCTACAGGAAGTTTGTTCCACCGGTGAGGGGCAGAATAACTGAACGCTGCCTCACCTTGCTTGGTTCTGGTTCTGGAACCACAACAAACCAGATCCAGATGAACCTCAGGGGTCTGGGAGCTTCATAGGAACTAACAGATCCAGCATGTATTTTGGTCCAAGACCATTCAGGTCTTTGTAGACCAGCAGTAAGATTTTAAACTCTATCCTTTGACTCACTGGAAGCCAGTGTAGTGATTTCATGACCGGTGTAATGTGGTCCAGTTTCCTGGTATTTGTAAGGACTATGGCATAGTAGGAGTAGGAACAGCGTCATTTAATGTTTGCACTGTACGTGTTTTTTTAATTACATGTACTGTAGGTGAGCTTTTAGCAGGATTGGGATCTTTTCATACCAGCACTGCCTGCGTATCTGCCCAGGTGAATCCTGAAGAACTGCGTTTCATTATCGAGCCGAAAGTCGTCGTACGAAGCGTAGGAGCTGACGTCATCGTGGGACACCAGAGCGATGTGGAGTTGGAACCGAGCATCTTTCTGGTTCACGATGTGAAACACCTTCCTCAGGCCCAGCCAGTGTTCTCCTGCACACATCCAGAGAGATCTGTCAGGTAAAAGACATAAACTATCCGCCAACATCTGTAGAGCTTATCTGAGAAAAGGAATCTTCGTACCAGTCTTTGACTCTTTTTTTGTGTAAAACAGTAATTTAAAAAAATATCTTTATTGTAGTGGATCTTAGTATAAGGCAGGGGTCTGCAACCTTTATTATCAAAAGAGCCATTTTGCCGCCACTTCCACAAAAAAAATTGTCAGGAGCGACAAAAAATAAGATAAGATTTAAAAAGTTTTCATATTCACTTATTTTAGCTGTTACAACCACTAAATATAACAACAGAAGTGCATTTGTAGGTGCACTTTGAAATAAATTAAACTGTGAACTGTAGGTCTATTTCAGTCTATATTTGTGTAAAAGTAAAATGAAAAATATCCCAACTTTAATATAAATAGAAAATTTAGCTGCAGCTTTAAAAGTAAAACAAAATAGTAAAATAATAGATGAATAAAAGAATAGATGCCCTGATATTTTGGAATCTAGAACGAATCTTTCATATATTCTCCGTCTGTGGATGATTTCCCTCTTTACGACGTCCAGAGCCGCCACTAAACCAGCAGTGTTGACTGTCGGGAGGTAATCCACGTCTTGAAAGATAGTTTGCTCTCTTCAGCTTTCGTAGCAGTTCTGGTCCAGTTGGGTATTTTTCGACCAATGCAGAGTGCTTGTTTTGGAAGCGTCTTTCAACGTTACATTTCTTGTTGTTCCATATCTTCTCGCCACATATGAAGCTTGAAGGTAAAACCAGCGACATTAGTGATGAACGCAAATGAATATGTCTGATGATGTTACGTGAATGATGTATATTGTCATTGATAGTAATAGTTCTTTTAAAATTAGATGGCATCAACTCAAACTCCGAGATAACTGCCCAACAAAATAAACTAATAATATGAATAAAAATGAATTCAGAAATATCATTTATTTACGTTTGGGTTTTTTTCAAGGCCAGGGGACAGACCCCTGGTATAAGGTGACAAACATCACTTTTTCACTTCTCCATCTCTGATGTCACAAAACTTTGGTAAAAACTAAAATAAATCACGTGGTTGCAGAGGAACTGGGCTCATTCTTGTTTACAACATTGTTCCAGGTCATGCAGGTTTCTAAAGCATGTGCGTCTGCACGGCTCCCGTAAGGTTGCGCTACATCTTAATCAGGTCAGGTTCTGGACTTTGAAGAGTTTTCTCGAACTTAGATCTTTGAGTTTCTGGTGTTTTGGATCATTGTTCTGTTGCACGAGCCGGTCTTTACCGGCCATTATCTGCGGGAAAGACGGCCTCGCAGCTCCCTCTAGAAGGTTAAAGAAGCAATGGCACGGTTCCCGGGTCCTGTGGCTGTAAAATAACCCCAGATAATCGCTCTTCCACGGCGCGCCTGACAGCTACGAGGTGTTGCTCGGCAGCAAACGTGGAGCTGAGCATCATGGGCCAGCGGCCCACTCCGGCCGCACGTGTCCACCAACATTGGTCCTGAATTCTTGTGGTGAGTTCAGATGCAGTTCTGCAAACCTCAGTTATGTCTCCATTCTCTTTTTTTTTGATAGAAGAGGCTTTTTCCTGCCAACGTTTCCAAGTAATTTTGGGCTTCCTCTAATCAATCTGTCATGGACTTTAACATTGAACATGCTCAGCAAGACCTGTCGGGTCTCCGCATTGTTTTGAAACTATTTTATAACCACTTTCCAGATTAAAATACACAAGTAATGATTTCTCTAAGACCATTGCTTATGTCGTTTCCTCTTGGCATTGCGTTAACACATACCTACATGGTCCAGAGCATCAAACTGCCACATTGCCTACTTTTACGGAAATTGTGGAAACTAAAATCTTCTACTTTCTTTTCTGAGTTTATTTTGTTCAGTAAATGTAAAAATGTTCACTATTGTTCCTTTGAGTATGTTTTGCCTGATAGTAAAACCCACTACAGTCAGACTATTTTTATAATGTTTTACCTAAAATAAAAAGATTAAAAGTAGCACTTGACTGCAGATGACGGGACTTCTCAGAGTGTTCGTATCCAAACAAGAAGAAGTCTGAGGTGAGACCTCGTGAAAAACTACGACATGCTCCACACGTGGTTCCACCATTTACTTACAAGGGTTTGGAAGTAAAACCTTGAGGAAAATAGAAAATATACTCTGATATATAACCTGGAAGGTGTCCAAATCCATCAATATAATCCGCCCAGGGTCGTTTAAAGTCAGTTAGCCCGTCATTCCTCTTGTGCATCACCGTCCATCCTCCTCCCATGTAGTCCATCTCACAGAACACCTGCAGGACACGTCAGTCAGAGTCGTAAACATTGAGTGAATGACGGACTATTAAACTATCAAACAAGTCATTTACCTCAAATGAGAAGTCCGTATTCTCCGGATGGACGATGTAAATGCCGCTGGGGATCTTGGGGACGGCTGACATGAGGTTGTCCTTGATGTCACTGCAGTCTCTTCCTGATTAACGAAAACATCAGATTTAAATTCAGTCGACTTTATGTACGAGCAGATTTTTTTGGATTTTATAGTCACGAATGACCAGAGGGAATATCTGCTTCACTAATTAAGGAATCACTTTGCATATTAATAGTCCTAATCTAATGATTGATATCTCCGCCCAAGCACAGTCAGGAATATCATTATAAAAATCATGAGCATTTATACATTTATTTTTCTTCTTAATCACCACCAAAACACATTTTGGGGAACTTTGAAAAAGTTTCTGGCAAAGTTTTGTCTGCTGCTAGTGATGTGCGGATTAAAATATCGATACTTCCAATACCAGGTCTGTACACTCTAAAATTGATTCTCAAGTATATCATTAACAGGAATATGGTGGAAAGTAACCAAACTATTCAGATTTTGTCTAAATGACACGCCGCCGGTAGGAACTACTTTTTTTCATTTTCATTTTTATAGTAGTTCCTATTTTTGTTTATTCTCTTATTTATTTTAATGTTTTTTACTTTTTTTTAATTAGGATCTTTTTTAGTGATGGAAACACCTTTTTCAAACAATCTGGTCTTTATGTTGTTGTAACAGCTCGACTACCTCAGTATACTTCTGACTCTAAAATAAATAGCTAAATAAGTCACTCTAATGTCTTGTATTCTTAAAGTATCTAAAATACACCAATATTTTAGATTTACGGGGCACATTAGGTGTATTTGTACAATGTATCGGTATTGAATCGGTATCGCCGATAACAGCCTGAATTTTACTCATTATCGGATCAAAAGGAAATTGGTGATATTGAACATCACTATCTGCTTCCAAGAAAGATATCACATATAATTTTAGGGTCTTAAATAGCCCGTTATTAAAAGTCTGGTGAATTGCATCATAGGAAATGTAGTCTTTCTTTTTGGGGAGCATTCGTTGCTATTTTCAGTGTTATTCATTTAAAATACGTTAATATAATGGCAGTAAGAATGTGAAATACTAGTTACCTCCTTTTTTTTGAAAATATTTGAGACAATTATGCAGTAATGATTGAAGTCAAGCCTTCACTTGCTAATGTTTTCAACCCTGTGGTCCTTATTGGTGACATGTTTAACAGAGATGCCGACGGCTCCCAGTTGTTTCCATGTTATATTTCCTTTTAATCTTTGATCATTATTGATCATTGATTGGGATTGGGGTTGGTGGGGCGGGGGGGAGGAGTGGTCCACTTAGTTTTACTGTTGAGCGTGTGTGTGTGTGTGTGTGTGTGTGTGTGTGTGTGTGTGTGTGTGTGTGTGTGTGTGTGTGTGTGTGTGTGTGTGTGTGTGTGTGTGTGTGTGTGTGTGTGTTACCGTGGGACTGCACAGGTTTGATGGCGTACATCTCGGTGTTGCTCCTCTGCACCTCCGAGCTGAGCGTCTGCACTCTGCTCATCAGCTCTGCCACCTGCGAACGCCACAACGCTACTTCAGTCAGCCAATCAGAGGCCAGGACTCTCAATGAATGAATGTAAACTTTATTCCAAACATGAGAAAACATAAAAACAACATACAAGTCTAAATAGTACAAAAAATAAAACAATGTTACCATGTCCGAAAAGGAGTAGAAAGAAGCATGTGCTTATTTAATCCTACGCCTTCTCCCTTCTCAGTAATTAACAATCCTCAGTTGATTTCAATATCCTGTTTTAACACATATTCACAAACTACTGCATATATTGTGTACCAACACCTCATGAATATACATAGTTACATATGTACATATTTACATTACATATGTACATATTTACAAACAAAGGTCATTTTTCAGCTTCTCTTAGTCCTAGATTGTTGTATATTGTCACTTTCTCTACTTTTTTGGTGTTAAGAATTCAATTCTGAGATAAATGTCCTATTTCAAGGTCATATTTAAGGTCAAATTTAATTTTCAAGGTCATTTTTTGCCCAAAAAACTTTATATCTCTAGAATTAAGTCACATAGAAAGATTATATAGGGCTCTAGACCCCTATTTTCACCACCAATTAATGCATTTTTTTCTGTTTATTGGACAGTAGTGTAAATCTCATTGGGTGAGAACAGTGGCCTTCATTCAGGTTTAAGATGAACATAACCTCAGAACTAAGTCACAGTGAAAGAATAGGATTTTATTAAAATAACACACAAAAAACATCAGCTGTGCATATTTAAACTCAACACCTACAATGCCTGCCTCTATCGCCTCGCTTATTGATTCATTTTGAATTTTCTGCAAACCGGCCACTAGAGGGCCGTCCCAATTTGTTTGCGGTGGTTTTTGAAAACCTTGTCCATAACCAGAGGTGGGTAGAGTAGCCAAAAATTGTACTCAAGTAAAAGTACTGTTACTTCAGAATAATATGACTCAAGTAGAAGTAAAAAGTAGTCATCCAAATAATTACTTGAGTAAAAGTAAAAAAGTACTTGGTGAAAAAACTACTCAAGTAACTGAGTAACTGTTGAGTAACGTCTGATTTATTTCAAACAGACAAAAGTACAAAATAATCATCTTCAAGCAAATTAAATCAATAAAATAATAAAATAAATTAAAATTAATAAAAAATAGCTTAAATTAAAAGAATCTTAAAGTAAATTCAAGTACTTTAATAAATAAATAAAATAATAACAGAATAATCAAATACATTAAGCACAAGTAGCACAACATTTCAAGCCTTTGTACTTTTCTTTTTTAACCAGGCAGAACTAGAACAAGCCCATGAACTCATGGAAACTGTGTGTTTGAGTCTGTGTATATGTGACAAAACATGCAAAAACATTTTTCCCAAAGAATCACTCAGTGATGTCATGAGATTGACGCGTACGCGGATAAAAGGGATAAAAGAAAAGTAACGAGCTCAATGTAGCCTAATGTAGCGGAGTACAGTTTCTTCTTCACAAATCTACTCAAGTAAAAGTAAAAAGTATAGTGATTCAAAACTACTCCTAAAAGTACAAAATTTCCCAAGACTTACTCAAGTAAATGTAACGGAGTAAATGTAACTCGTTACTACCCACCTATGTCCATAACTAACACAATGCCAAATATCAAACACTTGCCACCAAGTGCACGATGTCCATGAATCCCAACTACTGTACCCTGTGAAAACCTTTTTTTTTTTTTTTCACTCACTCTGTTTTTTTTTCACTCACTTTTTTTTCCCTCTCACCTGACGCCACACTCCTCACCTGACTGCTGAGGAGCTCCAGAGCTCTCTGCTGCTCCTCCATCACGTCCCGGATCAGCTTGCGGGTGCTGCGTCCAAACGCCATCAACGACTGCTGCACCTGGCCTTCACACACACATGCATGCAACACACACTTAGCAACACACACTGAGCAACACACACTGAGCAACACACACTGAGCAACACACACTGAGCAACACACACTGAGCAACACACACTGTGCAACACACACTGAGCAACACACACTGAGCAGCAACACACACTGGCGACGGCAACGGCGTCATGAGGACTGACGGAGACGTTACCGCAGACGGAGTGTTTCTCATCTCGGAGCAGCTTGATGGCGATGTCCCAGGGGACGGAGCAGGCGTCCCGTCTCTTGTCCTCCCCGGGAGGTTTCTGCTCTTTGGCAGAAGCATCAGAGACGTCCTGCACGATCAGTTCTGGAAGGCTCAAATTAGCACCATTTCCCTTGTTCTGCTGGTAAACAGACACAGTGATCCAGAGGTAAAACCTTGGAGTAAAAAGTATAAAATCCAGTAGATTATAAAGTAGACTCGTAGTTCTCGAGACCACTTTCTTGTGGTCTTGGTCTTGTCTCGGTCTCAGTGTCTGATAACTGATAACTTATTTTGTTAAATTAGGTGAGTTTGAATCAGACAAACACCACATCAACTCTGGTATTCCACAAGGTTCAATTCTTGGTCCCCTACTGTTCTCCCTATACATATTGCCGCTGGGGGAACTCATTACCAATCACGGTGTGAATTTTCATTCCTATGCCGATGACACCCAACTCTATCTTTCTGTAGCTCCAAATGATCTCTCTGCCCTAGACCCACTCTTGACCTGTCTGTTCAGCATTAAATGTTGGATGAGTGAGAACTTTCTGAAGCTAAACGAGGATAAGACAGAGGTTCTCATAATCGGCTCCAGTGAGCAGAAAACAATCATAAGCAGACAACTTGGCAACCTGGCTGTAGATAGCAACGGCACAGTCAAGAACCTGGGTGTCATTATTGACTCCGATCTGAATTTTAACTCACACATAAGTTATGTTACTAAGACTGCCTTTTTTCACCTTAGGAATATTGCTCGAATCAGAGCCTACCTGTCTTTGGATGATGCTAAAACGCTGACCCACGCCTTTGTCTTTTCTCGTCTTGACTACTGCAATGCACTTTTTTCGGGCCTACCAAAGAAAACAACAGACAGACTACAACTTGTCCAAAATGCGGCAGCCAGAGTTTTAACTAAAACCAAGATGAGAGAACATATTACTCCAGTTTTAGCTTCACTGCATTGGCTTCCAGTTGTTTTTAGGATTGATTTTAAAGTTCTTTTACTTGTTTATAAAGCTCTGAATGGTCTCGCGCCTCCCTACCTGCTGGACTGCCTCCCTAAATATGTCCCAACCCGCCCCCTCAGGTCTTCCACCGCTGACCTGCTCGTTGTGCCCCGAAAAATGACAACTAAAAAATTTGGTAAAGCAGCCTTCTGCTTTTACGGCCCAACTGCGTGGAACAAACTCCCACTGTATCTCCGACAGGCAGCCTCTGTGGACATTTTTAAAGCCCAGCTGAAGACATACTTTTACACACTTGCTTTTAATTGATCTTTTAAATTATTTTAAAATACTGTTTGTATTTTGATTATTTTAATTGATCTTTTGGGTTATGTGTTGGTTATGTCCTCACTATGCTGCTTTACTGCTATTGTTTTTGCTTCCACTATGCTGCTTTGATTTTTGTTTTATGCCCTCTATTTCTATGTTATGTTTTATGCCTTAAATTTCTTTTTATGTGAAGCACCTTGCGCTGCATTTTATGTATGAAAGGTGCTATACAAATAAAGTTTATTATTATTATTATTATTATAACTGAGAGTCCGTTTCACACCAAGGTGACAGAATCTGGTGATCAGCAGTTCTTCCTCTTGTTAATGTACAGTTTTGTAAACTATTTGTATTTTGCATCTGATTTAATGTTTTGGTGCATCTGCATGTGTCTGTATTTAATTACAGTTTTGTGTTTATAACGGCCTTGTTTGAATAAATATATGAATAATATTTAGATGTCGTTGTGATTAAGCATCAGGTACATTTCAGTGATGCTGATATACGGTGTAATCTGATTACTATAATGGTAAATAATGTAATTTCAATCTTTAATATTTAAAATACAGGTTTCATTTCCAAATTAAGTCCAATTTAAATCAGTAACATTTACTATCCATTCCTTTTCTGAGGTGGAGGGGGGTGTTGGAGCTGGTTATTCTGTTAGATACTTTGGGACTAGTTAGTAGTCGTGTCAATCCTTAAAAGCACTGGAGTCAATCCTCCAATAGTGTAGAAATAGCGGTAGTGCAGTCACCACACATATCTGATCTCAGCTGATGGATGAAAACATTTATAGTGAGTTCAACATCATCATCCACTTCTCTGTGTTATTGTGCTGCAGTTGAAAACAAGCTCATATGGAAACTAGCTGAACCAGGATGATGTTCTACAATCATGCAGGATCAGGAAATAACTAGGTTTGTTTTTGGTCTCTGTCTGAACTAGTCTTGGTCTTGATACTCTCTGGTCTTGGTAGTGTCTTGGTCTCGGTTTAGGCGGTCTTGACTACAAGTCTACCATAAAGGTAGGGTATGTAATTCAATGCAATTTCTAACCCAGAAGACCTTTAGGCGTCATCCCCTCCTCATCTGCTCACTGGTCATCCTGGGATGTTAAAAAACATACCCTGCCCCCAAAACATGACAAACAACGCTCCAGCTAATCACTAACAGGAAGAGTCACATGACATGGGGGAGGGGTGGGAGAGCTCATAAGGGGGGGGGGGGGTTCTTGTGGAGGACTCGGGGAGGAGGATGAAGGAACTCCCTCCATGTCTTGCTGATGTAAGACTTCTTGCAGAAATCACCTACCCTGCCTTTAAATCTTCCCCTTAAATATGCAACATGTTTTTTTTGTTCAGATTTACCTGAATAAAACTAAGACTCGTAAGCAGATTTATATATTTTTATCATATTTCTGCTTTACATAATGTCAGTGAAAAGCAATTACATACTCTTTTTGTTTATTTGTTAGCATGTTTTGTTCAAAACCCTATTAATAAAACCATACTTCAGGTTTATTCTTATAATTTATCTTACAATAAATGAAGTAATGTTTGGACCACTGGCTAACTATAACCACAATACTTTGACGTTATTGTAACCTTAAAATGATCTGCTATTAATGGCAGGTAAACCAAAACGTAACTTCCTTACAGAGCTCCTTTACTTGAAATAACATTGCAGAGATAAATGTTGTGGTTTCTTTGCAAGTCTGAGCCTTGACTGAAGATAAAGCAACCAAACCTATCATGCACACGCTCTCTCATATCTACAGAAACACGTTTATCAAATTCTCCAGCTTTAGAGATTCCTGCAAACAGCTTCCTGAGGGTTATAAAGCCAAAGCAAACCTGGTCCTCGTACGTACGCTGGAGCAGAGCAGCTGAGGCGAGAGCAGCAGCAGGACCACAGTCGTCCACATCATCTCAGTCTGGCTGTGATTATTTCCTCGTGAGGAGGCTGAACTTCATGCAACAAGCAGACACTCCTTCATTTATGCCTCTTTCCCCCCGTCGACGTCTGTCCGGCCATCACCTCGGCTCTGCATGGGTGCTCGGCTTTTAGCTGTCAGACTTCACTTTCTTCTCACTTTTCTTTACAAGTGGGAGTGACCGACTCCTGCTTCTGCTCGTAAACTCCCATGACAACATCCTCAAGAGAGGAGGTCCAATTTGTTTGATAAAGGTCTGCTGCTGAATGTGCAGATTGTAGATCTGTGAAA